>NW_017218171.1:0-12061 GCF_001704415.2 Capra hircus | reverse complement strand
TTGGGGTACCTTCTGGAGTCTACCCAGGGGAGGCAGTCCTCGTCTCGAGTGGGGCATGCACGTGCGCTTTCCTGCCGAGATGTAGCAGCAGTGTCACGCTTCCCTTCGCGTGCATCAAGGGATTTGTGGCTTTCCCTCGAGGCTTTCCCATGAGGCTTTCCCACGAGGCTTCCCACAGGGCTGTCCCACGTGCCACCGTGGTGTGAGTCGATCCTCGACTTGAAAGTTGAGGCAGTGCAGGGAAATCAGGTTTCCCTGGAATGGACTGAGACATCTGGGGACTCTGGAATGGTGGCACGACCCTGTAGTTCCTCTCGACTTTCCTGTGGACAGCGCCTCCACTTGAGATGCGACGGGAACGCGGGGAATTCTTTCCCAACACGCAGGGAAAGGATCCCTCCTCTCAAGCTAGGAGGCGGAAATGGGGCTCCTCTGGATGTGGGCGGGACTCTCGTGATTCCTCCGAGTGGAGACGGGTATGTCGGGGAACTTCTTGAGTTGCAGCAAGGGTGTGAAGAACCCTTTGTAAGTTCCATAGGTTAGATGTGATTGGCCTCAAGACGCCTCAGCGGAAATGGGCCTCATCTCGCCTGGAGGGGAGAACCTCCTGGATTTTCTTGGGTTGCGGCAGGTGCTCTCGACTTCCGACTGGGACCTCAGAGACCCGCTCTGCTGGCCTCAGGAAAGGACAGTCCCCATGCGAGTTGTTCGGGGCCTCTCGGGATTCCTCCCGTTGATGCCGGGGCCTAAGACCTCGTGTGGAGTCGGTCCCGGAGCCTGAGGATTACTCTCCAGTGCTGACATGGAACTTGGGGTACTTCTGGAGTCTCCCCAGCGGAGTCAGTCCTCGTCTCTAGTGGGGGCATGCACGTGCGCTTTCCTCCCGAGCTGTAGCAGCAGTGTCGCGGCTTCCCTTCCCATGGATCAAGGGATCTGTGGCTTTCCATTCCGTCTTTCCCAGGAGGCTTTCCCAGGAGGCTTTCCCATAGGGCTGTCCCACGTGCCCACCGTGGTGTGAGTCGATCCTCGGCTTGAAAGTCGAGGCAGTGCAGGGAAAAACAGGTTTCCCTGGAATGGACTGGAGACATCTGGGGGACTCTGGGAATGGTGGCACGACCCTGGAGTTCCTCTCGCCTTTCCTTTGGAGAGAGGCCTCCTCTTGAGATGCGACGGGAACGCGGGGAATTCTTTCCCGACCACGCAGGGAAAGGATCCCTCCTCTTGAGCTAGGAGGCAGAAAAGGTTCTCCTCTGGATGTGGGCGGGACTCTCGTGCTTCCTCTCGAGTGGAGACGGGTAAGTCGGGGAACTTCTTAAGTTGCAGCAAGGGTGTGAAGGACCCTTTGGAAGTTCCAGAGGTTAGGTGTGATTAGCCTCGAGACGCCTCAGCGGAAATGGGCCTCACCTCGCCTGGAGGGGAGAACCTCCTGGATTTTCTCGAGTTGCGGCAGGTGCTCTCGACTTAAGACGGGGTCCTCAGGGACCCGCTCTGGGTGGCCTCAGGAAAGGCCAGTCCCCATGCGAGTTGCTCGGGGGCCTCTCGGGATTCCTCTCCCATCGATGCCGGGGCCTAAGACCTTGTGTGGAGTGTGTTCCAGAACCTGAGGATTCCTCTCCAGTGCTGACATGGATCTTGGGGTACTTCTGGAGTCTCCCCACGGGAGTCAGTCCTCGTCTCGAGTGGGGGCAAACACGGAAGCTTTTCTCCCGAGCTGTAGCAGCAGTGTCACGCTTCCCTTCGCGTGAATCAAGTTATCAGGGGTTTTCCCTCGAGGCTTTCCCACGAGGCTTTCCCACAGGGCTGTCCCACGTGCCACCGTGGTGTGAGTCGATCCTCGGCTTGAAAGTCGAGCAGTGCAGGGAAAACAGGTTTCCCTGGAATGGACTGAGGCATCTGGGGGACTCTGGGAATGGTGGCAGGACCCTGGGGTTCCTCTCGCCTTTGCTGTGGAGAGTGCCTCCTCTTGAGATGTGACGGGAACGCCGGGATTCTTTCCCGACCACGCAGGGAAAGGATCCCTCCTCTCGAGCTAGGAGGCGGAAACAGGGCTCCTCTGGATGGGGGCAAAACTCTATTGCTTCCTCTCGAGGGGAGACGGGTATGTCGGGGAACTTCTTTGAGTTGCAGCAAGGGTGTGAAGGACCCTTTGGAAGTTCCAGTGATTAGCTGCGATTAGCCTCGAGACGCCTCAGCGGAAATGGGAATCATCTCGCCTGGAGGGGAGAACCTCCTTGATTTTCTCGAGTTGCGGCAGGTGCTCTCGACTTACGACGGGGACCTCAGGGACCCGCACTTGTGGCCTCAGGAAAGGCCAGTCCCCATGCGAGTTGCTCGAGGACCTCTCGGGATTCCTCTCACGTCGATGCGGGGGCCTAAGACCTTGTGTGGAGTCGGTGCCGGAAACTGGAGGATTCCTCTGCAGTGCTGACATGGATCTTGGGGTACTTCTGGAGTCTCCCCAGGGGCGTCAGTCCTCGTCTCGAGTGGGGGCATGCACGAGCGATTTCCTCCCGAGCTGTAGCAGCAGTGTCACGCTTCCCTTCGCGTGGATCAAGGGATCTGTGGCTTTCGCTCGAGGCTTTTACACGAGGCTTTCCCACGAGGCTTTCCCACAGGGCTGTCCCACGTGCCACCATGGTGTGAGTCGATCCTCGGCTTGAAAGTCGAGGCAGTGCAAGGAAAACTGGTTTCCCTGGAATGGACTGAGTCATCTTGGGGACTCTGGGAATGGTGGCACGACCCTGCAGTTCCTCTCGCCTTTCCTGTGGAGAGCGCCTCCTCTTGAGATGCGACGGGAACGCCGCGAATTCTTGACCGAACAGGCAGGGAAAGGATCCCTCCTCTCCGAGCTAGGAGGCGGAAACGGGGCTCCTCTGGATGTGGGCGTGACTCTCGTGCTTCCTCTTGAGTGGAGACGGGTATGTCGGGGAACTTCTTGAGGTGCAGCAAGGGTGTGAAGGAACCTTTGGAAGTTCCAGATGTTAGATGTGATTAGCCTCGAGACGCCTCAGCCGAAATGGGCCTCATCTCGCCTGGAGGGGAGAACCTCCTGGATTTTCTCGAGTTGCGGCAGGTGCTCTCGACTTATGACGGGGACCTCAGGGACCCGCTCTGGTGGCCTCAGGAAAGGCCAGTCCCCACGCGAGTTGCGCGGGGGCCTCTCGGGATTCCTCTCACGTCGATGCCGGGGCCTAAGACCTTGTGTGGAGTCGGTGCTGGAACCTGAGGAATCCTCTCCAGTGCTGACTTGGATCTAGGGGTTCTTCTGGAGTCTCCTCAGGGGAGTCAGTCCTCGTCTCGAGTGGGGGCATCCACGTGCGCTTTCCTCCCGAGCTCTAGCAACAGAGTCACGCTTCCCTTCACGTGGATCAAGGGATCTGTGGCTTTCCCTCCGAGGCTTTCCCACGAGGCTTTCCCTAGAAGCTTTCCCACAGGGCTGTCCACGTGCCACCGTGGTGTGAGTCGATCCTCGGCTTGAAAGTCGAGGCAGTGCAGGGAAAACAGGTTTCCCTGGAATGGACTGAGACATCTGGGGGACACTGGGAATGGTGGCACGACCCTGGAGTACCTCTCACCTTTCCTGTGGAGAATGTCTCCTCTTGAGATGCGACGGGAACGCCGCGAATTCTTTCCCAACCACGCAGGGAAAGGATCCCTCCTCTCGAGCTAGGAGGCCGAAACGGGGCTCCTCTGGATGTGGGCGGGACTCTCGTGCTTCCTCTCGAGTGGAGACGGGTATGTCGGGGAACTTCTTGAGTTGTAGGAAGGGGGTGAAGGACCCTTTGGAAGTTCCAGAGCTTAGGTGTGATTACCCTGGTGACGCCTCAGCGGAAACGGGCCTCATCTCGCCTGGAGAGGAGAACCTCCTGGATTTTCTCGAGTTGCGGCAGGTGCTCTCACCTTACGACGGGGACCTCAGGGACCCGCTCTGGTTGCCTCAGGAAAGGCCGGTCCACATGCGAGTTGCTATTGGGCCTCTCGGGATTCCTATCCCGTCGATGCCGGGGCCTAAGACCTTGTGTGGAGTTGATGCCAGAAGCTGAGGATAACTCTCCAGTGCTGACATGGATCTTGGGGTACTTCTGGTGTCTCCCCAGGGGAGTCAGTTCTCGTCTCCAGTGGGGGCAATCACGTGCACTTTCCTCTCGAGCTGTAGTAGCAGAGTCACGCTTCCCTTCACGTGGATCATGGGATCTGTGGCTTTCCCTCGAGGCTTTCCCACGAGTCTTTCCCACAGGGCTGTCCCACGTGCCACCGTGGTATGCGTGGATCCTCGGCTTGAAAGTCGAGGCAGTGCAGGGAATACAGGTTTCCCTGGAATGGACTGAGACATCTGGGGGACCCTGGGAATGGTGGCACGACATTGGAGTTCCTCTTGCCTTTCCAGTGGAGGACGCCTCTTCTTGAGATGCAGAGGGAACGCCGGGAATTCTTAACAGAACACGCAGGGAAAGGATCCGTCCTCTCGAGCTATGAGGCGGAAACGGGGCTCCTCTAGATGTGGGCGGGACTCTAGTGCTTCCTCTCGAGTGGAGACGAGTATGTCGGGGAACTTCTTGAGTTATAACAAGGGTGTGAAGGACCCTTTGGAAGTTCCAGAGGTTAGGTTTGATTAGCCTTGAGACGCCTCAGCGGAAATGGGCCTCATCTCGCCTGGAGGGGAGAACCTCCTGGATTTTCTCGAGTTGCGACAGGTGCTCTCGACTTACGACGGGGACCTCAGGGACCCGCACTTGTGGCCTCAGGAAAGGCCAGTCCCCATGCGAGTTGCTCGGGGGCCTCTCGGCATTCCTCTCCCGTTGATGCCAGGGCTTAAGACCTTGCGTGGAGTCGGTGTCGGAACATGAGGATTCCTCTCCAGTGCTGAGATGGATCTTGGGGTACATCTGGAGTCTCCCAAAGGGAGTCAGTCCTCGTCTCGAGTGGGGGTATGCACGTTCGCTTTCCTCCCGAGCTGTAGCAACTGTGTCACTCTTCCCTTCGCGTGCATCAAGGGATCTGTGGCTTTCCCTCGAGGCTTTCCCCCGAGGCTTTCCCACGAGGCTTTCCCACAGGGCTGTCCTTCGTGCCACCGTGGTGTGAGTCGATCCTCGGCTTGAAAGTCGAGGCAGTGCAGGGAAAACAGGTTTCCCTGGAATGGACTGAGACATCTGGGGGACTCAGGGAATGGTGGTACGACCCTGGAGTTCCTCTCGCCTTTCCTGAGGAGAGCGCCTCCCCTTGAGATGCGACGGGAACGCGGGGAATTCTTTCCTGACCACCCAGGGAAAGGATCCCTCCTCTCGAACTAGGATGCGGAAACGGGGCTCCTCTGGATGTGGGCGGGACTCTCGTGCTTCCTCTCGAGTGGAGACGGGTATGTCGGGGAACTTCTAGAGTTGCAGCAAGGGTGTGATGCACCCTTTGGAAGTTCCAGAGGATACATGGATTAGCCTCGAGACGCTTCAGCGGAAATGGGCCTCATCTCGCCTGGAGGGGAGAACCTCCTGGATTTCTCGAGTTGCGGCAGGTGCTCTCGACTTACTACGGGAACCTCAGGGATCCGCTCTGGTGGCCTCAGGAAGCCCAGTCCCCATGCGAGTTGCTCGGGAGCCTCTCGGGATTCCTCTCCCGTCAATGTCGGTACCTAAGACCTTGTGTGGAGTCGGTGCCGGAACCTGAGAATTCCTCTCCAGTGCTGACATGGACCTTGGGGTACTTATGGGGTCTCCCCAGGGGAGTCAGTCCTCGTCTCGAGTGGGGGCATGCACGTGCGCTTTCCTCCCGAGCTGTAGCAGCAGTGTCACGCTTCCCTTCGCGAGGATCTAGGGATCTGTGGCTTTCTCTCGAGGCTTTCCCACCAGGCTTTCCAACGAGGCTTTCCCACAGGGCTGTCCCACGTGGCACCAGTTTAGTGAGTCGATCCTCGGCTTGAAAGTCGAGGTAGGGCAGGGAAAACAGGTTTCCCTGGAATGGACTGAGAATTCTGGGGACTCTGCTGGAGGTCCTCTCGCCTCTCCTGTGGAGAGCGCCTCCTCTTCAGAAGCGACGGGAACGCCGGGAATTCTTGAATGGCCACGCAGGGAAAGGATCCCTCCTCTCGAGCTATGAGGTGGAAACGGGCCTCCTCTGGATGTGGGCGGGACTCTCGTGCTTATTCTCGAGTGGAGACGGCTATGTCGGGTAACTTCTTGAGTTGCAGTCAAGGTTGTGAAGGACCGTTTGGAAGTTCCAGAGGTTAGGTGTGATTAGCCTCGAGACGCCTCATGGGAAACGGGCGTCATCTCGCCTGGAGGGGTGAACCTCCTGGATTTTCTCGAGTTGCGGCAGGTGCTCTCGACTTACGACGAGGACCTCAGGGACCCGCTCTGGTGGCCTCAGGAAAGGCCAGTCACCATGGCGAGTTCCTCGGGGACCGGTCGGGATTTCTCTCCCGTCGATGCCAGGGCCTAAGACCGTGAGTGGAGTAGGTGCCCCAACCGGAGGATTCCTCACCTATTTGACATGGATCTTGGGGTACTTCTGGAGTCTCCCCAGCGGAGTCTGTCCTCGTATCGAGTGGGGCATGCACGTGCTCTTTCCTACCGAGCTGTAGCAGCAGTGTCCCGCTTCCCTTCGCGAGGATCACGGGATCTGTGGGTTTCCCTCGAGGCTTTCCCCACAGGGCTGTCCCACGTGCCACCGTGGTGTGAGTCTATCCTCGGCTTGAAAGTCGAGGCAGTGCAGGGAAAACAGGTTTCCCTGGAATGGACTGAGACATCTGGGGGACTCTGGAAATGGTGGCACGACCCTGGAGTTCCTCTCGCCTTTCCTGTGGAGAACGCCTCCTCTTGAGATGCGAGGGAACGCGGGAATCTTTCCCGAACACGCAGTGAAAGGATCCCTCCTCAAGATCTAGGAGGCGGAAACGGGGCTCCTCTGGATGTGAGCGGGACTCTCGTGCTTCCTCTCAAATGGAGACGGGTATGTCGGGGAACTTATTGAGTTGCAGCAAGGGTGTCAATGACCCTTTGGAAGTTCCAGAAGTTTAGGTGTGATTAGCCTCGAGACACCTCCAGTAGAAATGGGCCCTAATCTCGCCTGGAGGGGAAAACCTCCTGGATTTTCCCAAGTTGTGGTAGGTGCTCTCATCTTACGACGGGGACATCCAGGACCCGCTCTTGGTGGCGTCAGGAAAGGCCAGTACCCATGCGAGTTGCTCGGGGGCCTCTCGGGATTCCACTCCCGTAGATGGCGGGGCCTAAGATCTTGTGTGGAGTCAGTGTCGGAACCTGAGCATTCCTCTCCAGTGCTGACATGGATCTTGGGGTACTTCTGGAGTCTCCCCAGGGGAGTCAGTCCTCGTCTCTAGTGGGGGCATGCGCGTGCGCTTTCCTCCCGAGCTTTAGCAGCAGTGTCACGCTTCCCTTGGCGTGGATCAAGGGATCAAGGGCTTTCCCTCGACGCTTTCCCAGGAGGCTTTCCCACGAGGCTTTCCCATAGGGCTGTCTCACGTGCCACCGTGGTGTGGAGTCGATCCTCGGCTTGAAAGTCGAGGCAGTGCAGGGAAAACAGGTTTCCTGGAATGGACTGAGACATCTGGGTGACTCTGGGAATGGTGACACGACCCTGGAGTTCCTCTCGTCTTTCTTGTGGAGAGCGCCTCCTCTTGAGATGCGACTGGATGGCCGGGAATTCTTTCCCGAACACGCAGGGAAAGGATCCCTCCTCTCAAGCTATGAGGCGGAAACGGGGTTCCTCTGGATGTGGGTGGGACTCTTGTGCTTTCTCTCGAGTGGAGACAGGAATGTCGGGGAACGTTTTGAGTTGCAGCAAGGGTGTGAAGGACCCTTTGGAAGTTCCTGAGGTTAGGTGTGATTACCTCGAGACGCCTTAGAGGAAATGGGCCTCATCTCGCCTTTAGCGGAAAACCTTCCGGATTTTCTCGAGTTGCGGCAGGTGCTCTCGATGTACGACGGCTATTTCAGGGACCCGCTCTGATGGCCTCAGGAAAGGCCAGTCCCATGCGAGTTGCTCGGGGGCCTCTCGGGATTCCTCTCCCCGTCGATGCCGGGGCCTAAGACCTTGTGTGGAGTCGTTGCAGGAAACTGAGGATTCCTCTCCAGTGCTGACATGGATCTTGGCGTCCTTAAAGGCGAGATGAGGCCCATTTGCGCTGAGGCGTCTCGAGGCTAATCACACCTAACCTCTGGAACTTCCAAAAGGGTCCTTCACACCCTTGCTGCAACTCAAGAAGTTCTCCGACATACCCGTCTCCACTCGAGAGTATCAACATCTTCCCGCCCACTTTCAGAGGAGCACCGTTTCCACCTCATAGCTCGAGAGGAGGGATCCTTTCCCTGCGTGGTCTGGAAAGCATTCCCGGCGTTCCAGTCGCATCTCAAGAGGAGGCCCTCTCCACTGGAAAGGCGAGAGAAACTCCAGGGTCGTTCCGCCATTCCCAGAGTCCCCCAGATGTCTCTGTCAATTCCAGGGAAACCTGTTTTCCCGGCACTGCCTCGACTTTCAAGCCGAGGATCGACTCACACCACGGTGGCACGTGGGACAGCCCTGAGGAAAATCCTCTTGGGAAAGCCTCGAGGGAAAGCCACAGATCCCTTGATCCACGCGACGGGAAGTGTGACACTACTGCTACAGTTCGTGAGGAAAGCTCACGTGCATGCACCCACACGAGATGAGCACTGACTCCCCAGGGGAGACTCCAGAAATACGCCCAAGACCCATGTCAGCACTGGGGAGGAATCCTCAGGTTCCGGCCCCGACTCCACACAAGGTCTTGGGCCCCAACATCGACGGGAGAGGAATCCCGAAAGGCCCCCTTGCAACTCCCATGGGCACTGGCCTTTCCTGAGGCCACCAGAGCGGGTCCCTGAGGTCCCCGTCTTAACTCGAGAGACCCTGCCCAACTCTAGAAAATCCAGGAGGTTCTCCCCTCCTAGGCGAGATGAGGCCCATTTCCTCTGAGGCGTCTGGAGGCTCATCACACCTAAAACTCTGGAAATTCAAAAGGGTCCTTGCTGCAACTCAAGAAGTTCCCCCGACATACCGTCTCCACTAGAGAGGAAGCACGAGGGTCCCGCCCACATCCAGAGGAACCTCGTTTCCGCCTGGCAGCTTGAGATGAGGGATGCTATCCTGCTTAGTTAGGAAAGATTTTTCGGCGTTCCCGTGGCATCTCAAGAGTAAGGGCTCTCAATAGGAAAGGCGAGAGGAACTCCAGGGTCGTGCCACCATTTCAAGAGTCCCCCAGATGTGTCAGTCCATTTCAGAGGAACCTGTTTTCCCTGCACTGCCTCGACTTTCACGCCTAGTATCGACTCACACCATGGTGGCACGTGGGACAGCCCTGTGGGAAAGCCTCGTGGGAAAGCCTCGAGGGAAAGCCACAGATCCCTTGATCCCCGCGACGGGAAGCGTGACACACCTGCTACACTGTCCCTGAGGTCACGGTCGTATGTTGAGAGCACCTGCCGCAACTCGAGAAAATCCAGGAGGTTCTCTGCTTCAGTCGAGATGAGGCCCATTTTCTCTGCGGCGTCTCGAGAGTAATCACGCCTAAACTCTGGAACTTCCAAAGGGTCCTACACACCCTTGCTACAACTCAAGAAGTTCCCCGACATACCCGTCTCCACTCCAGAGGAAGCAGAGGGTCCGGCCACCTCCAGAGGAGCTCCGTTTCCTCCTCCAAGCTCGAGATGAGGGATACTTCTCTGCTTCCTCGGGGAAAGAATTTCCGACGTTTCCCGACGCATCTCAAGAGGAGGCGCGCTGCACAGGAAAGGCGAGAGGAACTCATGGGTCGTGCCACCATTCCAAGAGTCCCCCAGATGTCTCAGTCCATTCCAGAGGATCCTGTTTTCCCTGCACTGCTTCGACTTGCACGGCGAGGATCGCGGTGGCAGAGGCGAGGATCGCGGTGGTACGTGGGAGAGCCCTGTGGGAAAGCCTCGTCTGAAAGCCTCGAGGGAAAGCCACAGATCCCTTGATCACGCGATGGGAAGCGTGACACTGCTGCTACAGCACGGGAGGAAAGCGCACGTGCATGCCCCCACTCGAGACGAGGACTGACTCCCCTGGGGAGACTCCAGAAGCACCTCAAAGATGCATGTCAGCCCTGGAGAGGAATCTTCAGGTTCCGGCCCCGACTCCACACAAGGTCTTAGGCCCTGGCATCGACGGGAGAGGAACAGCGACAGGCCCTCTAGCAACTCGCATGGGGACTGGCCTTTACTGAGGTCACCAGAGCGGGTCCATGAGGTCCCCGTCGTAAGTCGAGAGCACCTGCCGCAACTCGGTAAAATCCAGGAGGTTCTCCCCTCCAGGCGAGATGAGGCCCGTTTCCACTGAGGTGTCTCGAGGCTAATCACACGTGACCTCTGGAACTTCCAAAGAGTCTTTCACAGCCATGCTGCAACTCAAGAAGTTCCCCGACATACCCGTCTCCACTCAAGAGGAAGCACGAGGGTCCCGGCCACATCCAGAGGAGCTCCGTTTCCGGCTCGTAACTCGAGAGGACGGATCCTTTCCCTCCTTGGTCCGGAAAGAATTCCCCGGCATTCCCATCGCATCTCAAGAGGAGGCGCTCTCCAAAGGAAAGGGGAGAGGAACTGCAGGGTCGTGCCACCATTCCAAGACTCCCCCAGATATCTCAGTCCGTTCCACAGGAACCTGTTTTCCCTGCACTGCCTCGGCTTTCACGCCGAGGATCGACTCACACCACCGGGACACGTGGGACAGCGCTGTGGGAAAGCCTCGTGGGAAAGACTCGAGGGAAAGCCACAGATCCCTTCGTCCACGCAAGGGGGAAGCGTGACACTGCTGCTACAGCTCGGGAGGAAAGCGCACGTGCATGCCCCCACTCGAGACGAGGACTGACTCCCCTGGGGAGACTCAGGAAGTACCCCAAGATCCATGTCAGCACTGGGAGAGGAATCCTCAGGTTCCGGCACCGACTTCAGTCAAAGGTCTTATGCCGGGGTCCAGCCCCGGTGGATCCAGGGAATTCGAAGGGTGGACGGCATTGGGGTGGAAAGACTTGTTTTATTTATTAATGTAAGATTAGATTAGGGAAACTATAGTATAGTAAGAAGATTAAGTGGAGTAAGAGGGCTGAATAGCTTGGTTTACGCGGGACGGCCAATAAAATTCCAGACAAGGAATTTGCACCTCCTACGTTGGGGCACCGGCGGCCGCTTGAATATCTAAGGGTGCCTCGCCTTAAGCGCCCTTTCGTGCGGGTCTTAACAGCCAGGGCAAGTAAGTAGACCTGGCGAGCCTCCGCACTCCAGGTGGAGATTCAGCCTGAAGTTAAAGTAAAGAGCAGAGAGAAGGAAAGGTAGAGAAGAAGAAAGAGAGAGAAAGACACGGGGGGAGCCAGAGTCCAAGAAACCAGGCTGAGAGACTAGTTCGAGAGTCTGGTCCGAGAAATTGGCCCCCGGCCCCTGGCCTCCTCCTTTATTGTTCAGAAGGTCTTTTATACTTTTGATAAAACATGGAGATCAATGGATAACACAAAATTATGTAGTGTTCGCAATCCAGATTCTTTCTGTATATCATTTTGTATACAAAAAGGTCTCAGGTGATTTACATTATCTTCTGGCCAAGAGGCTTGTTAACACTTTTTGGCTCTCTTCCTTAATGAATGTTAATTTTGTTTCCCCTGAAGTGTTTTTCTTTAATCTGCATCTCCTTAAAGCATTAAAGTTACATCTCTATAGAACAAAGGTGCAGTGGGTTATAACAAAGAAGGTACTTAACTCAAAGTTCTAATGTTGCTAATACCAGGTCTACTACTTGTTTTTCTATATACCAACTATATCTAAAAATAAAGGATATGAAAATTTGGCAGCAAGCATTGACCCAAAAAATGAAACTTTTAATCAGTCCTATTCTAAAGATTTTGACTCCTCTGAAGCTCCTGCATTCCTAGGATGTTTTAAGCTTCCTGTGCCTCCTGCGGTCAGGAGGCCTCAAACAACACAAGCGCAGCTGTAGAGTCCTACAGGCAGGCTAGAAGCCATCAGAGGGTTTTTGGATTGAAACACTCTTTCAAATGCAGAAGACTAATGCCCTGAATTGACTT
>NW_017218170.1:0-12061 GCF_001704415.2 Capra hircus | reverse complement strand
CCAGCCAAGGAATTTTCACCATCTACGTTGGGCCACCAGCCCCTGCTTGAATATCTAAGGGTGCCACACCTTAAGCTCCCTTTCGTGCAGGTCTTAACAGCCAGGCAAAGTAAGTAGACCTGGCGAGCCTCGCGCCCCTGGTGGAGATTCAGCCTGAAGTTAAAGTAAAAAGCAGAGAGAAGGAAAGGGAGAGAAGAAGAAAGAGAGAAAAAGACACGGGGGGAGCCTGAGTCTCAAGAAACCAGGCCGAGAGACTAGTTCGAGAATCTGGTCCGAGGAACTGGCCCCATCCTTTATTGTTCATAAAGCCTTTTATACTTTGATAAAACATTGAGTTCAATGGGTAACACAAAATTATGTAGCGTTCGCACCCCAGACTCTTTCTGTACATCATTTTGTATACAAAAGGTCTCTGGTGATTTACATTATCTTCTGGCCAAGAGGCTTGTTAAACACTTTTTGGCTCTCTTCCTTAATGAATGTTAATTTTGTTTCCTCTGAAGTGTTTTTTCTTTAATCTGCATTTCCTTAAAGCATTAAAGTTACATCTCTATAAAACAAAGGTGCAGTGGGTTATAACAAAGAAGGTACTTAACTCAAAGATCTAATGTTGCTAATACCAGGTCTACTACTTGTTTTTTTAATATACCAACTCTATCTAAAAATAAAGGATATGAAAATTTAGCAGCAAGCATTGACCAAAAAATGAAACTTTTAATCAGTCCTATTATAAAGATTTTGACTCCTCGGATGCCCCTACATTCCTAGGATGCTTTAAGCTTCCTGTGCCTCCTGGGGAAAGGAGGCCTCAAACAATCACATGCCCAGCTGTACGAGTCCTGCAGGCAGGCTAGAAAGCATTCAGAGGGGTTTTTGGATTGAAACACTCTTTCAAATGCAGAAGACTAAAGCCCTGAATTGACTTTTTCCAGAAAATGTCAGAAGAGTGGAAAAGCAGAGCCAAAAAAGCCGGCAGATTTTTGTTGGGGTATGTGCGTAGGAACTTCCAGAGGGGTCCCTGAAGTCTGAACACACGATGCCTATGTCAGCTTTCTTCCTCATGACGTTATCACGGGCGGGTGTCCTCATACTGGCTCCCAGCATCAGTCCAATCCAGAGGAACCTGTTTTCCCTGCACTGCCTCGACTTTCACGCTGAGGATCAAACTCACACCACGGTGGCACGAGGGAAAGCCCTGTGAGAAAGTCTCGTGGGAAAGCCTCGCAGGGAAAGCCACAGATCCCTTGATCCACACGACGGGAAGCGTGACCCTGCTGCTACAGCTCGGCAGGAAAGCACACGTGCGTGCCCTCACATGAGAGGAGGATTGACTCTCCAGGGGAGACTCCAGAAGAACCCCAATATCCCATGTCAGCACTGCAGAGGAAACCTCAGGTTCCGGCCCCGAATCCACACAAGTTGTTCGGCCCGGGCGTCAACAGGAGAGTTATCAAGAGAAGCCCCCCAGCATCTGGCATGGGGACTGGCCTTTGATGAAGCCACCAGAGCGGGTCCCTGAGGTCCCCGTCGTAAGTCGGGAGCACCTGCCGCAACTCGAGAAAATCCAGGAGGTTCTCCCCTCCAGGCGAGATGAGGCCCATTTCCAATGAGGTGTCTCGAGGTTAATTACATCTAATCTCTGGAACTTCCAAAGGGTCCTTCACACCCTTGCTGCAACTCAAGAAGTTCCCCGACATTGCCATCTCCACTCGAGAGGAAACACGAGGGTCCTGCCCACATCCAGAGTAGCCCCGTTTCATCCTCCTAGCTAGAGATGAGGGATCCTTTCCCTGCTTGGTCGGGAAAGAACTTCCGGCATTCCCGTCGCATCTCAGGTGGAGGCGCTTCTCCACAGGAAGGGAGAGAGGAAACTCCATGGTCGTGCCACCATTTCAAGCGTCCCCAGATGTCTCAGTCCATTCCAGAGGATCTTGTTTTTACAGAGAGACTAAACTTTCATGGCCGAGGATCGCCTCACACCACGGTGGCACGGGGGACAGCCCTGTGGGAAAGCCTCGTGGGAAAGCCTCTAGGAAAAGCCTAGAGGAAAAGCCACAGATCCATTGATCCACGCGACGGGAAGCATGACACTGCTGCTACAGCTCGGGAGGAAGGGGCATGCGCATCGCATGCCCCCACTCGAGACGAGGACTGATTCCCCTTGGGAGACTTCAGAAGTATCCCAAAAACATGTCAGCACTGGAGAGGAATACTCAGGTTCTGGCCCCCACTCCACACAAGGTCTTGGGCCCCGGCATGTACCGGTGAGGAATCCCGAGAGGCCCTCTAGCAACTCGCGTGGGGACTGGTCTTTCCTAAGGCCACCAGAACGGGTCCCTGAGGTCCCTGGCGTAAGTCGAGAGCACCTGCCACAACTCGAGAAAATGAAGGAGATTCTCCCCTTCAGGCGAGATGAGGCCCATTTCCACTGAGACGTCTCGAGGCTAATCACACCTAACCTCTGGAACTTCCAAAGGGTCCTTTACACCATAGCTGCAACTCAAGAAGTTCCACGAGAGACCCGTCGCCACTACATAGGAATCACCAGGGTACCACCCACATCCAGAGGAGCCCCAATTCCCCCTCCTAGCTCAATGTGAGGGATCCTTTCCCTGATTGGCCGGGAAAGAATTCCTGTCGTACCTGTCGCATCTCAAGAGGAGGCACGCTCCACAAGAAAGGTGAGAGGAACTCCAGGGTCGTTCCACCATTCCAAGAGTCCCCCAGATGTCTCAGTCCTTTTCCAGAGGAACTTGTTTACCCTGCACTGCCTCGACGTTCACGCGGAGGACCGACTCACACGATGGTGGCACGTGGGACAGCCTTGTGGGAAAGCCTCGTGGGAAAGCTCGAGGGAAAGCCTCGTGGGAAAGCCTCGTGGGAAAGCCTCGAGGGAAAGCCACAGATCCCTTGATCCACGCGAAGGGAAGCGTGACAGTTCTGCTACAGCTCGGGAGGAAAGCGAACGTGCATGCCCCCACTCGAGACGAGAACTGACTCCCCTGGGGAGACTCCAGAAGTACCGCAAGATGCATGTCAGCACTGGAGAGGAATCCTCAGGTTCCGGCACCGACTCCACACAAGGTCTTAGGCCCTGGCATCGACGGGAGAGGAATCCCGAGAGGCCCCCGAGCAACTCGCATGGGGACTGGCCTTTCCTGAGGACACCAGAGCGGGTCCCTGAGGTCCCCGTCGTAAGTCGAAAGCACCAGCCGCAACTCGAGAAAATCCAGGAGGTTCTCCCCTCCAGGCGAGATGAGGCCCTTTTCCTCTGAGGCGTCTGGAGGCTAATCATACCTAACATCTGGAACTTCCAAAGGGTCCTTCACACACTTGCCTACAACTCAAGAAATTCCCCAACATACCTGACTCCACTCGAGAGGAAGCACGAGAGTCCCGCCCACATGCAGAGGAGCCCCGTTTCCGCCTCGTACCTCGCGGTCAGGTATCCTTTCCTTGTATGTTCCGGAAAGAATTCCCGGTGATCCCGTCGCATCTCATGAGGAGGCGCTCTCCACAGGAAAGGCGAGAGAAACTCCAGTGTCGTGACATCATTCCAAGAGTCCCCCAAATAGCTCAGTGTGCCGGTGTCCAGGCCCACTGCATCCAGGGAATTCGACGGATGGACGGCGTTGACGTGGAAAGTCTTGTGTATTTATTAATGTAAGATTAGATTAAGAAATTATAGGGTAGTAAGAAGATTAACTGGAGGAAAAAGGCTGAATAGCTAGGTTTACGCGGAAGGCCAATAAAATTCCCGACAAGGAATTTTCTGGCGGACTCTGGAATGGTGGCACGACCCTCGAGTTCATCTTGCCTTTCCTGTGGAGAGCGCCTCCTCTTGAGATGCGCCGGGAACGCCGGGAATTCTTTCCCGACCACGCAGGGAAAGGATCCCTCCTCTGGATCTATCAGGCGGAAACGGGGCTCCTCTGGATGTGGGCGGGACTCTCGTGCTTCCTCTCGAGTGGAGACGGGTATGTCGGGGAACTTCATGAGTTACAGCAAGGGTGTGAAGGACCCTTTGGAAGTTCCAGAGGTTAGATGTGATTAGCCTCGAGACGCCTCAGCGGAAATGGGCCTCATCTCGCCTGGAGGGGAGAACCTCCTGGATTTTCTCGAGTTGCGGCAGGTGCTCTCGACTTACGACGGGGACCTCATGGACCCTCTCTGGTGTCCTCAGGAAAGGCCAGTCCCCATGCGAGTTGCTCGGGGGCCTCTCGGGATTCCTCTCCCGTCAATGCCGGGGCCTAAGACCTTGTGTGGAGTCGGTGCGGGAACCTGAGGTTTCCTCTCCAGTACTGACATGGACCTTGGGATACTTCTGGAGTCTCCCCAGGGGAGTCAGTCCTCATCTCGAGTGGTGGCATGCACGTGCGCTTTACTCCCGAGCTGTAGCAGCGGTGTCACGCTTCCCTTCGTGTGGATCAAGGGATCTCTGGCTTTCCCTCGAGGCTTTCCCACGAGGCTTTCCCACGAGGCTTTCGCACATGGCTGTCCCACGTGCCACCGTTGGTGTGAGTCGATCCTCGGCTTGAAAGAAGAGGCCAGTGCAGGGAAAACAGGTTTCCCTGGAATGGACTGAGACATCTGGGGGACTCTGGGAATGTGGCACGACCCTGGAGTTCCTCTGGCCTTTCCTGTGGAGAGGGCCTCCTCTTGAGATGCGACGGGAACGCCGGGAATTCTTTCCCGACCACGCAGGGAAAGGATCCCTCCTCTCGAGCTAGGAGTCGGAAACGGGGCTCCTCTGGAAGTGGGCGGGACTCTCGTGCTTCCTCTCGAGTGGAGACGGGTATGTCGGGGAACTTATTGAGCTGCAACAAGGGTGTGAAGGACCCTTCGAAGTTCCAGAGGTTCGATGTGATTAGCCTCGAGACGCTTCAGCGGAAATGGGCCTCATCTCGCCTGGAGGGGAGAACCTCCTGGATTTTCTCGAGTTGCGGCAGGTGCTCTCGACTTACGACGGGGACCTCAGGGACCCGCTCTGGTGGCCTCAGGAAAGTCCAGTCCCCATGGGAGTTGCTCAGGGGCCTCTCGGGATTCCTCTCCCGTAGATGCTGGGGACTAAGACCTTGTGTGGAGACGGTGCCGGAACTTGAGTATTCCTCTCCAGTGCTGACATGGATCTTGGGGTACTTCTGGAGTCTATAGAGGGGAGTCAGTCCTCGTCTCGAGTGGGGCATGCACGTGCGTTTTCCTCCCGAGCTGTTGCAGCAGTGTCGCGCTTCCCTTCGCGTGGATCAAGGGATTCTAGGCTTTCCCTCGAGGCTTTCCCACGAGAATTTCCCACGAGGCTTTCACACGAGGCTTTCCCACAAGGCAGTCCCACGTGCCACCGTGTTGTGAGTCGATCCTCGGCTTGAAAGTAGAAACAGTGCAGGGAAAACAGGTTTCCCTGGAATGGACTGAGACATCCGGGGAACTCTGGGAATGTGGCTCGACCCTGGAGTTCCTCTCGCCTTTGCCTGTGGAGAGCGCCTCCTCTTGAGATGCGACGGGAACGCCGGGAATTCTTTCCCGAACACGCAGGGAAAGGATCCCTCCTCTCGAGCTAGGAGGCGGAAACGGGGCTCCTCTGGATGTGGGTGGGACTCTCGTGCTTCCTCTCGAGTGGAGACGGGTATGTCGGGAACTTCTTGAGCTGCAGCAAGGGTGTGAAGGACCCTTGCGAAGTTCCAGAGGTTAGGCGTGATTAGCCTCGAGACGCCTCAGCGGAAATGGGCCTCACATCGCCTGGAGGGGAGAACCTCCTGGATTTTCTCGAGTTGCGGCAGGTGCTCTTGACTTACGACGGGGACATCAGGGACCCGCTCTGGTGGCCTCAGAAAAGGCCAGTCCCCATGCGAGTTGCTCTGGGGCCTCTCGGGATTCCGCTCCCTGTCGATGCCGGGGCCGAAGACCTTGTGTGGAGTCAGTGCGGGAACCTGAGGATTCCTCTTCAGTGCTGACATGGATCTTGGGATACTTCAGGAGTCTCCCCAGGGGAGTCAGTCCGCGTCTCGATTGGGGGACATGCTCGTGCGCTTTCCTGCCTAGCTTTACCAGCAGTGGCACGCTTCCCTTAGCGTGGAACAAGGGATCTGTTTCTTTCCCTCGAGGCTTTCCCACGAGGCTTTCCCACGATGCTTTCCCACAGGGCTGTCCCACGTGCCACCGTGGTGTGAGTCAATCCTCGGCTTGAAAGTCGAGGCAGTGCAGGGAATACAGGTATCCCTGTAATGGACTGAGACATCTGGGGGACTCTGGGAATGGTGGCACGACCCTGGTGTTCCTCTCGCCTTTCCTGTGGAGAGCGCGTCCTCTTGAGATGCGACGGGAACGCGGGGAATTCTTTCCCCAGCAAGCAGGGAAAGGATCCTCCTTTCGAGCCAGGAGTCGGAAACGGGGCTCCTGTGGATGTGGGTGGAACTCTCGTGCTTCCTCTCGAGTGGAGAGGGGTATGTCGGGGAACTTCTTGAGTTGCAGCAAGGGTGTGAAGGACCCTTTGGAGGATCCAGAGGTTAGGTGTGATTAGCCTCGAGAAGCCTCAGCTGAAAAGGGCCTCATCTCGCCTGGAAGGGAGAACCTCCTGGATTTTCTCGAGTTGCGGCAGGCGCACTCGACTTACGAATGGGACCTCAGGGAACCGCTCTGGTGGCCTCAGGATAGGCCAGTCCCCATGCGAGATGCTCGGGGGCCTCTCGGGATTCCTCTCCCGTCGATACCGCGGGCCTAAGATCTTGTGTGGAGTCGGTTCCGGAACCTGAGGATTCCTCTCCAGTGCTGAAATGGATCTTGGGGAACTTCTGGACTCTCCTCAGTGGAGTCAGTCCTCGTCTCGCGTGGGGGCATACAAGTGCGTTTTACTCTCGAGCTGTAGCAGCAGTGTAACGCTTCCCTTCGCATGGATCAAGGGATCTGTGGCTTTCCCTCGAGGCTTTCCCACGAGGCTTTCCCACAGGGCTGTCCCACGTGCCACCGTGTTGTGAGTCGATCCTCGGCTTGAAAGTCGAGTCAGTGCAGGGAAAACAGGTTTCCCTGGAATGGACTGAGACATCTGGGGGACTCTGGGAATGGTGGCTCGACCCTGGAGTTCCTCTCGCCTCTCCTGTGGAGAGCGCCTCCTCTTGAGATGCGACAGGAACGCCGGGAATTCTTTCCCGACCACGCAGGGAAAGGATCCCTCCTCTCGAGCTAGGAGGCGGAAACGGGGCTCCTCTGGATGTGGGCGGGACTCGCGTGCTTCCTTTCGAGTGGAGACGGGTATGTCGGAGAACTTCTTGAGTTGCAACAAGGGTGTGAAGGACCCTTTGTAAGTTCCAGAGTTTAGGTGTGATTAGCCTCGCGACGCCTCAGCGGAAATGGGCCTCATCTCGCCTGGAGGGGAGAACCTCCTGGATTTTCTCGAGTTGCAGCAGGTGCTCTCGACTTTCGACGGGGACCTCAGGGACCCGCTCTGGTGGCCTCAGGAAAGGCCAGTCCCCATGCGAGTTGCGCGGGGGCCTCTTGGGATTCCTCTCCCGTCGATGCCGGAGCCTAAGATCTTGTGTGGAGTCGGTGCCGGAACCTGAGGATTCCTCTCCAGTGCTGACATGGAACTTGGTGTACTTCTGGAGTTCCCCCAGGGGCGTCAGTCCTTGTGTCGAGTGGGGGCATGCACGAGCGCTTTCCTTCCGAGCTGTAGCAGTATGGTCCCGCTTCCCTTCGCGTGGTTCAAGGGATCTGTGGCTTTCCCTCGAGGCTTTCCCACGAGGCTTTACAATGAGGCTTTCCCACAGGGCTGTCCCACGTGCCACCATGGTGTGAATCGATCCTCGGCTTGAAAGTCGAAACAGTGCAGGGAAAAGAGGTTTCCCTGGAATGGACTGAGAGATCTGGGGGACTCTGGGAATGGTGGCACGACCCTGGAGTTCCTCTCGCCTTTCCTGTGCAGAGCGCCTCCTCTTGAGATGCCATGGGAACACGGGGAATTCTTTCCTGACCACACAGGGAAAGGATCCCTCCTCTCGAGCTAGGAGGCGGAAACGAGGCTCCTCTGGATGTGGGCGGGACTCTCGTGCTTCCTCTCGAGGGGAGACGGGTATGTCGGGGAACTTCTTGAGTTGCAGCAAGGGTGTGAAGGACCCTTTGGAAGTTCCAGAGGTTAGATGAGATTTGCCTGGAGACGCCTCAGCGGAAATGGGCCTCATCTCGCCTGGAGGGGAGAACCTCCTGGATTTGCTCGAGTTGAAGCAGGTGCTCTCGACTTACGATGGGGACCTGAGGGACCCGCTCTGGTGGCCTCAAAAGGCCAGTCCCCATTCGAGTTTCTCGGGGGCCTCTCAGGATTCCTCTCCCGTCGATGCCGGGGCTTAAGACCTTGTGTGGAGTCGGTGCCGGAACCTGAGGATTCCTCTCCAGTGCTGACAAGGATCTTGGGGTATTTCTGGAGTCTCCCCAGGGGAGTCAGTCCTCGTCTCGAATGGGGGCATGCACGAGCGCTTTCCTCCCGAGCTGTAGCAGCAGTGTCGCGCTTCCCTTCGCGTGTATCAAGGGATCTGTGGCTTCCCCTCGAGGCTTTCCCACGACGCTTTACCAAAGGGCTGTCCCACGTGCCACCGTGGTGTCAGTCGATCCTCGGCTTGTAAGTCGAGGCAGTGCAGGGAAAACAGGATTTCCTGGAATGGACTGAGACATCTGGGGGACTCTGGGAATGGTGGCACGAACCTGGAGTTCCTCTTGTGTTTCCTGTGGAGAGCGCCTCCTCTTGAGTAGCGACGGGAACGCCGGGAATTCTTTCCCGATCACCCAGGGAAAGGATCCCTCCTCTCGAGCTAGGAGGCAGAAAGGGACTCCTCTGGATTTGGGCGGAACTCTCGGGCTACCTCTCGAGTGGAAACGGTTAGGTTGGGGAACTTCTTGAGTTACAGCAAGGGTGTGAAGGACCCTTTGCAAGTTCCAGATGTTAGATGTGATTAGCCTCGAGACGCCTCAGCGGAAATGGGCCTCATCTCGTCTGGAGGGGACAACCTCCTGGATTTTCTCGAGTTGTGGCAGGTGCTCTCGACTTACGACAGGCACCTCAGGGACCCGCTCTGGTGGCCTCAGGAAAGGCCAGTCCCCATGCGAGTTGCTCGGGGGCCTCTCGGGATTCCTCTCCCGTCAATGCCAGGGCCTAAGATCTTGTGTGGAGTGGGTGCTGGAACATGAGGATTCCTCTCCAGTCCTGACATGGATCTTGGGATACTTCTGGAGTCTCCCCAGGGGAGACAGTCCTCGTCTCGAGTGGGGGTATGCATGTGCGATTTCCTCCCGAGCTCTAGCAGCAGTTTCACACTTCCCTTCGTGTGGATCAAGGGATTTGTGGCTTTCCCTCGAGGCTTTCCCACGAGGCTTTCCCACGAGGCTTTCCCACGAGGCTTTCCCACAGGGCTCTCCTACGTGCCACCGTGGTGTGAGTCCATCCTCGGCTTGAAAGTCTAGGCAGTGCAGGGAAAACAGGTTTCCCTGGAATGGACTGAGACATCTGGGGGACTCTGGGAATGGTGGCACGATCCTGAAGTTCCTCTCGCCTTTCCTGTGGAGAGCGCCTCCTCTTGAGATGCGACGGGAATGCCGGGAATTCTTTCCCGACAACGCAAGGAAAGGATCCCTCCTCTCGAGCTAGGAGGCGGAAACGGGGCTCCTCTGGATGTGGGCGGGACTCTCGTGCTTCCTCTCGAGTGGAGACGGGTATGTCGGGGAACTTCTTGAGTTGCAGCAAGGGTGTGAAGGACCCGTTGGAAGTTCCAGAGGTTAGGAGTGATTTGCCTCGAGACGCCTCAGCGGAAATGGGCCTCATCTCGCCTGGAGGGGAGAACCTCCTGGATTTTCTCCATTTGCGGCACGTGCTCTCGACTTACGACGGGGACCTCAGGGACCCGCTCTGGTGGCCACATGAAAGGCCAGTCCCCATGCGAGTTGCTCGGGGGCCTCTCGGGATTCCTCTCCCGTCGATGCCGGGGCCTAAGACCTTGTGTGGAGTCGGTGCCGGAACCTGAGGATTCCTCTCCAGTGCTGACATGGATCTTGGGGTACTTCTGGAGTCTATAGAGGGGAGTCAGTCCTCGTCTCGAGTGGGGGCATGCACGTGCGCCTTCCTCCCGAGCTGTAGCAGCAGTGTCACGCTTCCCTTCGCGTGGATCAAGGGATCAGGGGCTTTCCCTCGAGGCTTTCCCACGAGGCTTTCGCAGGAGGCTTTCCCACAGGGCTTTCCCACGTACCACCTTGGTGTGACTCGATCCTCGGCTTGAAAGGCGAGGCCATGCAGGGAAAACAGGTTTCCCTGGAATGGACTGAGACATCTGGGGGACTCTGGGAATGGTGGCACGACCCTGGAGTTCCTCTCGCCATTCCTGTGGAGAGCGACTGCTCTTGATGTGCGACGGGAACACCGGAAATTCTTTCCCCGCCACGCAGGGAAGGGATCCCTCCTCTAGAGCAAGGAGGCGGAAACGGGGCTCCTCTGGATGTGGGCAGGACTCTCGTGCTTCCTCTCCAGTGGAGACGGTTATGTCGGGGAACGTCTTGAGTTGCAGTAAGGGTGTGAAGGACCCTTTGGAAGTTCCAGAGGTTAGGTGTGATTAGTCTCGAGACGCCTCAGCGGAAACGGGCCTCATCTCGACTGGAATGGAGAACCTCCTGGATTTTCTCGACTTGCGGCAGGTGCTCTCCGCTTACGACGGGGACTTCAGGGACCCGCTCTGGTGGCCTCAGGAAAGGCCAGTCCCCATGCGAGTTGCTCGGGGGCCTCTCAGGATTTCTCTCCCGTCGATGCCGGGGCTAAGATGTTGTGTGGATTCGGTGCCGGATTCTGAGGATTCCTCTCCAGTGCTGACATGGATCTTGGGGTACTTCTGGAGTCTCCCTAGGGGAGTCAGTCCTCGTCTCGAGTCGGGGCATGGACGTGAGTTTCCTCTCGAGTTGTAGCAGCAGTGTCACCCTTCCCTTCGCGTGGATCAAGGGATCTGTGGCTTTCCCTACGAGGCTTTCCCACGAGGCTTTCCCACGAGGCTTTCCCACAGGGCTGTCCCACGTGCCACCGTGGTGTGAGTCGATCCTCGGCTTGCAAAGTCGAGGCAGTGCAGGGAAAACAGGTTTCCCTGGAATGGACTGGAGACATCTGGGGGACTCTGGGAATGGTGGCACGACCCTGGAGTTCCTCTCGCCTTTCCTGTGGAGAGCGCCTCCTCTTGAGATGCGACGGGAACGCCGGGGAATTCTTTCCCGAACTCGCAGGGAAACGATCCCTCCTCTCGAGCTATGGAGGCGGAAACGGGGCTCCTCTGGATGTGGGCGGGACTTTCGTGCTTCCTCTCGAGTGGAGACTGGGTGTGTCGGGGAACTTCTTGAGGTGCAGCAAGGGTGTGAAGGACCCTTTGGAATTTCCAGAGGTTAGGTGTGATTAGCCTCGAGAAGCCTCAGCGGAAATGGGCCTCATCTCGCCTGGAAGGGAGATCCTCCTGGATTTTTCGAGTTGCGGCAGGTGCTCTTGACTTACGACGGGGCCTCAGGGACCCGCTCTGGTGGCCTCAGGAAAGGCCAGTCCCCATGCGAGTTGCTCGGGAGACTCTCGGGATTCCTCTCCCGTCGATGCCGGGCCCTAAGACCTTGTGTGGAGTCGGTGCCGGAACAAGAGGATTCCTCTGGCAGTGCTGACATGGATCCTGGGGTATTTCTGGAGTCTCCCCAGGGGAGTCAGTCCTCGTCTCCTCTGGGGACATGCATGTGCGATTTCCTCCGAGCTGTAGCAGCAGTGTTGCATTTCCCTTTACGAGGATCAAGGATCAGGGGCTTTCCCTGAGGGTTTCCCACGAGGCTTTTCCACGAGGCTTTCCTACATGGCTGTCCCACGTGCCACCGTGTTGTGAGTCGATCCTCGGCTTGAAAGTCGAGGCAGTGCAGGGAAAACAGGTTTCCCTGGAATGGACTTAGACATCTGGGGACTCTGGAATGGTGGCACGACCCTGGAGTTCCTCTCGCCTTTCCTGTGAAGAGCGCCTTCCTCCTCTTTTGAGATGAGCAGGGAACGCCCGCGGAATTCTTTCCCGAACACGCGATT
>NW_017218169.1:0-12063 GCF_001704415.2 Capra hircus | reverse complement strand
CAAGGTGTGAAGGACCCTTTGGAAGTTCCAGAGGTTAGGTGTGATTAGCCTCGGAACAGCTCAGCGGAAAGGGCTCATTTCGCCTGGAGGGGAGAACCTCCCTGGATTTTTCTCGAGTTGCGGTATGTGCTCTCGACTTACGACGGGGACCTCAGGGACCCGCTCTGGTGGCCTCAGGAAAGGCCAGTCCCCATGCGAGTTGCTCCGGGGCCTCTCGGGATTCCTCTCCGTCGATGTCGGGGCCTAAGACCTTGAGTGGAGTCGGTGTCGGAACCTGAGGATTCCTCTCCAGTGCTGACATGGATCTTGGGGTACTTCTGGAGCTCTCTCCAGGGGAGTTAGTCCTGGTTCTCAAGTGGGGGCATGCACGTGCGCTTGCCTCCCGAGCTGTAGCAGCAGTGGCACGCTTCCCTTAGCGTGGATAAAACCATCTGTGGCTGTCTGTCAAGGCTTTCCCACGAGGCTTTTCCCGAGGCTTTCCCACAGGGCTGTCCACGTGCCACCGTGGTGTGAGTCGATCCTCGGCTTGAAAGTCGAGGCAGTGCAGGGAAAACAGGTTTCCCTGGAATGGACTGAGACATTTGGGGGACTCCGGGAATGGTGGCACGACCCTGGAGTTCCTCTCGCCTTTCCTGTGGAGAGCGCCTCCTCTTGAGATGGGACGGGAATGCCGGGAATTCTTTCCCCACCACGCAGGGAAAGGATCCCTCCTCTCGAGCTAGGAGGCCGAAACGGGGCTCCTCTGGATGTGGGCGGGACTCTCGTGTTTCCTCTCGAGTGGAGACGGCTAGTCGGGGAACTTCTTGAGTTGCAGCAAGGGTGTGAAGGACCCTTTGGAAGTTCCAGAGGTTAGGTGTGATTAGCCTCGAGAAGCCTCAGCGGAAATGGGCCTCATCTCGCCTGGAGGGGATAACCCCCTGGATTTTCTCGAGTTGGAGCAGGTGGCTCTCGACTTACGACGGGGACCTCAGGGACCCGCTCTGGTGGCCACAGGAATGGCCAGTCCCCCATGCGACTAGCTCGGGGGCATCTCGGGATTCCTCTCCCGTCGATGCTGGGGCTAAGACCTTGTGTGGAGTCGGTGCCGGAACCTGAGGATTCCTCTCCAGTGCTGACATGGATCTTGGGGTACTTCTGGAGTCTCCCCAGGGGAGCCAGTCCTCGTCTCGAGTGGAGGCATGTACGTGTGCATTCCTCCCGAGCTGTAGCAGCAGTGTCACGCTTCCCTTCGTGTGGATCAAGGGATCTGTGGCTTTCTCTCGAGGTTTCCCGCAGAGCTGTCCCATGTGCCACCGTGGTGTGAGTCGATCCTCGGCTTGAAAGTCGAGGCAGTGCAGGGAAAACAGGTTTCCCTGGAATGGACTGAGACATGTGGGGGACTCTGGAATGGTGGCAGGACCCTGGAGTTCCTCTCCCCTTTCCTGTGGAGAGCGCTCCTCATGAGATGCGACGGGTACGCCGGGAATTCTTTCCCGACCACGCAGGGAATGTATCCCTCCTCTCCAGCTTGGAGGAGGAAACGGGGCTCCTCTGGATATGGGCGGGACTCTCGTGCTTCCTCTCGAGTAGAGACGGGTATGTCGGGGAACTTGTTGAATTGGCAGCAAGGCTGTGAAGGACTCTTTTAAGTTCCAGAGGTTAGGTGTGATTAGCCTCGAGACACGTCAGCGGAAATCGGCCTCATCTCGCCTGGAGGAGAGAACCTCCTTAATTTTCCTCGAGTTGCGGCCGGTGCTCTCGACTTACCAGGGGGACCTCAGGGACCCGCTCTGGTGGCCTCAGGAAAGGCCAGTCCCCGTGCGAGTTGCTAGCGGGCCTCTCAAGATTCCTCTCCCGTCGATGCGGGGCCAAGAATTGTGTGGAGTCGGTGCTGGAACCTGAGGATTCCTCTCAGTGCTGATATGGATGTTGGGGTACTTCTGGAGTCTCCCCAAGGGAGTCAGTCCTCGTCTCGAGTGGGGCACGCATGTGCGCTTTCCTCGCGAGCTGTAGCAGAGGTGTCACGCTTCCCTTTGCGTGGATTAAGGGATCTGTGGCTTTCCTCAAGGCTTTCGCCACGAGGCTTTCCCACGAGACTTTCCCACAGGGCTGTCCCAGGTGCCACCGTGGTGTTAGTCGATCCTCGGCTTGAAAGTCGAGACAAGTGCAGGGAAAACAGTTTTCCCTGGAATGAACTGAGACATCTGGGGGACTCTGTGAATGGTGGCACGACCCTGGAGTGCCTCTCGCCTTTCCGGTGGAGAGAGCCTCCTCTTGAGATGGGACGGGAATGCCGGGAATTCTTTCCCCACCACGCAGGGAAAGGATCCCTCCCTCTCGAGCTAGGAGGCCGAAACGGGGCTCCTCTGGATGTGGGCGGGACTCTCGTGTTTCCTCTCGAGTGGAGACGGCTATGTCGGGGAACTTCTTGAGTTGCAGCAAGGGTGTGAAGGACCCTTTGGAAGTTCCAGAGGTTAGGTGTGATTAGCCTCGAGAAGCCTCAGCGGAAATGGGCCTCATCTCGCCTGGAGGGGATAACCCCCCTGGATTTTCTCGAGTTGGAGCAGGTGCTCTCGACTTACGACGGGGACCTCAGGGACCCGCTCTGGTGGCCACAGGAATGGCCAGTCCCCATGCGACTAGCTCGGGGGCATCTCGGGATTCCTCTCCCGTCGATGCTGGGGCTAAGACCTTGTGTGGAGTCGGTGCGCGGAACCTGAGGATTCCTCTCCAGTGCTGACATGGATCTTGGGGTACTTCTGGAGTCTCCCCAGGGGAGCCAGTCCTCGTCTCGAGTGGAGGCATGTACGTGTGCATTCCTCCCGAGCTGTAGCAGCAGTGTCACGCTTCCCCTTCGTGTGGATCAAGGGATCTGTGGCTTTCTCTCGAGGCTTTCCCCGCAGAGCTGTCCCATGTGCCACCGTGGTGTGAGTCGAGTCCTCGCTTGAAAGTCGAGGCAGTGCAGGGGAAAACAGGTTTCCCTGGAATGGACTGAGACATGTGGGGGACTCTGGGAATGGTGGCAGGACCCCTGGAGTTCCTCTCCCCTTTCCTGTGGAGAGCGCCTCCTCATGAGATGCGACGGGTACGCCGGGAATTCTTTCCCGACCACACAGGGAATGTATCCTCCTCTCCAGCTTGGAGGAGGAAACGGGCTCCTCTGGATATGGGCGGGGACTCTCGTGCTTCCTCTCGAGTAGAGACGGGTATGTCGGGGAACTTGTTGAGTTGCAGCAAGGCTGTGAAGGACTCTTTTTAAGTTCCAGAGGTTAGGTGTGATTAGCCTCGGAGACACGTCAGCGGAAATCGGCCTCATCTCGCCTGGAGGAGAGAACCTCCTTAATTTTCTCGAGTTGCGGCCGGTGCTCTCGACTTTACCAGGGGGACCTCAGGGACCCCGCTCTGGTGGCCTCAGGAAAGGCCAGTCCCCCGTGCGAGTTGCTAGCGGGCCTCTCAAGATTCCTCTCCCGTCGATGCCGGGGCCAAAGAAAATTGTGTGGAGTCGGTGCTGGAACCTGAGGATTCCTCTGCAGTGCTGATATGGATGCTGGGGGTACTTCTGGAGTCTCCCCAAGGGAGTCAGTCCTCGTCTCGAGTGGGGGCACGCATGTGCCCTTTCCTCTCGAGCTGTAGCAGAGGTGTCACGCTTCCCTTTGTGTGGATTAAGGGATCTGTGGCTTTCCCTCAAGGCTTTCCCACGAGGCTTTCCCACGAGACTTTCCCACAGGGCTGTCCCAGGTGGCCACCGTGGTGTTAGTCGATCCTCGGCTTGAAAGTCGAGACAGTGCAGGGAAAACAGTTTTTCCCTGGAATGAACTGGGACATCTGGGGGACTCTGTGAATGGTGGCACGACCCTGGAGTGCCTCTCGCCTTTCCTGTGGAAAGCGCCTCCTCTTGAGATGCAAAGGGAATGCCGGGAATTCTTTCCCGACCACGGAGGGAAAGGATCCCTCCTCTCGAGCTAGGAGGCGGAAACGGGGCTCCTCTGGATGTGGGCGGGATGCTCGTGCTTCCTCTCGAGTGGAGACGTGTATGTCTGGGAATTTCTTGAGTTGCAGGCAAGGGTGTGAAAGGACCCTTTGGGAAGTTCCTGAGGTTAGGTGTGATTAGCCTCGAGACGCCCTCAGCGGAAATGGGCCTCATCTTGTCTGGAGGGGAGAACTCCAGGATTTTCTCAAGTTGCGGCTGGTTCTCACGACTTTCGACGGGGACCTCAGGGACCTGCTCTCTTGGCCTCACTAAAGGCCAGTCCGCCAAGCGAGTTGCTCCGGGGCCTCTTGGGATTCCTCTCCCGTCGATGCCGGGGCCTAAGACCTTGTGTGGAGTCCGTGCCGGAACCTGAGGATTCCTCTCCAGTGCTGACATGGATCTTGGGGTACTTCTGGAGTCTCCCCAGGGAGTCAGTCCTCGTCTCGAGTGGGGGCATGCACGTGCGCTTTCCTCCCGAGCTGTAGCAGCAGTGTCATGCTTCCCGTCGAGTGGATCAAGGGATCTGTGGCTTTCCCTCAAGGCTTTCACTCGAGGCATTTACACGAGTCTTTAACACAGGGCTGTCGCAGGTGCCACCGTGGTGTGAGTCGAACCTCGGCTTGAAAGTCGAGGCAGTGCGGGGAAAAAAGGTTTCCCTGGAATGGACTGAGACATCTGGGGGACTCGGGAAAATGGTGGCACGACCCTGGAGTTCCTCTCGCCTTTCCTGTGGAGAGCACCTCCTCTTGAGATGCGACGGGAACGCCGGGAATTCTTTCCTACCACGCAGGAAAGGATCCCTCTCTCGAGCCAGGAGGCAGAAAGGGGCTCCTCTGATGTGGGCGGAACTCTCGTGCTTCCTCTCGGGTGGAGACGGGTATGTCGGGGAACTTCTTGAGTTGCAACAACGGTGTGAAGAACCCTTTGGAAGTTGCAGAGGTTAGGTGTTGATTAGCCTCGAGACGCCTGAGCGGAAATGGGCCTCATCTAGCCTGGAGGGGAGAACCTCCTGGATTTTCTCTAGTTGAGGCAGGTGCTCTCGACTTACGACGGGGACGTCAGGAACCCCTCTGGTGGCCTCAGGAAAGGCCAGTCCCCATGCGAGTTGCTCTGGGGCCTCTCGGGATTCCTCTCCCGTCGATGCCCGGGCCTAAGATCTTGTGTGGAGTCGGTGCCGGAACCTGAGCATTCCTCTCCAGTGCTGACATGGATCTTGGGTACTTCCGGAGTCTACCAGGGGAGTCAGTCCTCGTCTCTAGTGGGGGCATGCAGGTGCGCTTTCCTCCGAGCTGTAGCAGCAGGGTCACACTTCCTTTGGCATGGATCAAGGGATCAGGGGCATTCCCTCGAGGCTTTCCAAGAGGCTTTCCACGAGGCTTTCCCACAGGGCAGTCCCACGTGCCACCGTAGTGTGAGTCGATCCTCGGCTTGAAAGTCGAGGCAGTGCAGGGAAAACTGGTTTCCCTGGAATGCACTGAGACATCTGGGGGACTCTGGAATGGTGGCTCGACCCTGGAGTTCCTCTCGCCTTTCCTGTGGAGAGCGCCTCCTCTTGATATGCGACGGGAACACGGGGAATTCTTTAGCCACGGACGCAGGGAAAGGATCCCTCCTCTGGAGCTAGGAGGCGGAAAACGGGGCCTCCTCTGGATGTGGGCGGGACTCTCGTGCTTCCTCTCAAGTGGGAGACGGGTATGTCGGGGAACTTCTTGAGTTGCAGCAAGGGTGTGAAAGGACCCTTTGGAAGTTGCAGAGGTTAGGTGTGATTAGCCTCGAGACGCCTGAGCGGAAATGGGCCTCATCTCGCCTGGAGGGGAGAACCTCCTGTATATTCTCGAGTTGCGGCAGGTGCTCTCCGCCTTACGAAGGGGACCTCAGGGACCCGCTCTTGTGGCCTCAGGAAAGGCCATTCCCCAAGCGAGTTGCTCGGGCCTCTCGGGATTCCTCTCCCGTCGATGCCGGGGCCTAAGATCTTGTGTGGAGTCAGTACCAGAACCTGAGCATTCCTCTCCAGTTTTGACATGGATCTTGGGTACTTCTGGAGTATCCCCAGAGGAGTCAGTCCTCGTCTCTATTTCGGGTATGCACGTGCGCTTTCCTCCCGAGATGTAGCAGCAGTGTCACGCTTCCCTTGGCGTGGATCAAGGGATCAGGGGCTTTTCCTCGAGGCTTTCCCACGAGGCTTTCCCACGAGGCTTTCCCACCCGGCTGTCCCACGTGCCACCGTGGTGTTGAGTCGATCCTCGGCTTGAAAGTCGAGGCAGTGCAGGGAAAACTGGTTTCCCTGGAATGGACTGAGACATCTGGGGAACTCTGGGAATGGTGGCACGACACTGGAGTTCCTCTCGCCTTTCCCTGTGGAGAGCGCCTCCTCTTGAGATGCGACGGGAACATGGGGAATTCTTTCCCCAACACGCAGGGAAAGGATCCCCCCTCTCGAGCTAGGAGGCGGAAACGGGGGCTCCTCTGGATGTGGGCGGGATTCTCGTGCTTCCTCTCAAGTGCAGACGGGAATGTCGGGAACTTCTTGAGTTGCAGCAAGGGTGTGAAGGACCCTTTGGAAATTCCAGAGGTTAGGTGTGATTTGCCTCGTTACGCCTGAATGAAAATGGGCCTCATCTCGCCTGGATTGGAGAACCTCCTGGATTTTCTGGAGTTGCGGCAGGTGCTCTCGACTTACGACGGGGACCTCAGGGACACTCTCTGGTGGCCTCAGGAAAGGCCAGTCCCCATGCGAGTTGCTCGGGGGCCTCTCGGGATTCCCCTCCCGTCGATGCTGGGGCCTAAGATCTTGTGTGGAGTTGGTGCCAGAACCTGAGGATTCCTCTCCAGTGCTGACATGGATCTTGGGGTACTTCTGGAGTCTACCCAGGGGAGTCTGTCCTCGTCTCGAGTGGGGGCATGCATGCGCGCTTTCGTCCCGAGCTCTAGCAGCAGTGTCAGGCTTCCATTCACGTGGTTCAAGGGATAACGGGTGTTCCCTCGAGTCTTTCCACGAGGCTTTCCCATGAGGCTTTCCCACAGGGCTGTCCCAAGTGCCACCGTGGTGTGAGTCGATCCTCGGCTTGAAAGTCGAGGCAGTGCAGGGAAAACAGGTTTCCCTGGAATGGACTGAGACATCTGGGGACTCGGGGTATTGGTGGCACGACCCTGAAGTACCTCTCGCCTTTCCTGTGGAGATTGCATCCTCTTGAGATGCGACGGGAAAGAGGGGAATTCTTTCCCCACCACGCAGGGATAGGATCCCTCCTCTCTAGCAAGGAGGCGGAAATGGGGCTCCTCTGGATGTGTGCGGAACTCACGTGCTTCCTCTCCGGTGGAGATCGGTATGTCGGGGAACTTCTTGAGTTGCAACAAGGGTGAGGATAACCCTTTGGAAGTTGCAGAGGTTAGGTGTGATTAGCCTCGAGAGCCTGAGCGGAAATGGGCCTCATCTCGCCTGGAGGGGAGAACCTCCTGGATTTTCTCGAGTTGCGGCAGGTGCTCTCGACTTAGGACGGGGACTCAGGGACCCGCTCTGGTGGCCTCAGGAAACGCCAGTCCCCATGCGAGTTGCACGGGGGCCTCCGGGATTCCTCTCCCGGCGAGGCCGGGGCCTAAGATCTTGTGTGGAGTCGGTGCCGGAACCTGAGCATTCCTCTGCAGTGCTGACATGGATCTTGGGGTACTTCTTGAGTCTCCCTAGGGGAGTCAGTCCTCGTCTCGAGTGGGGGGCATGCACGTGCGCTTTCCTCCGAGCTGTAGCAGCAGTGTCACGCTTCCCTTCACGTGGATCAAGGGATCAGGGGCTTTCCCTCGAGGCTTTCCCACGAGGCTTTCCCACGAGGCTTTCCCACCCGGCTGTCCCACGTGCCACGTGGTGTGAGTCGATCCTCGGCTTGAAAGTCGAGGCACTGCAGGGAAAACAGGTTTCCCTGGAATGGACTGAGTCATCTGGGGAACTCGGGGAATGGTGGCACGACCCTGGAGTTCCACTCGCCTAACCTGTGGAGAGCGCCTCCTCTTGAGATGCGACGGGAACGCCGGGAATTCTTTCCCCAACACGCAGGGAAAGGATCTCTCCTCTCGAGCTATGAGGCCGAACGGGGCTCCTCTGGATGTGGGCGGGCTCTCGGGCTTCCTTTTGAGTGGAGACGGGTATGTCGGGGAACTTCTTGAGTTGCAACAAGGCTGTGAAGAGCCTTTGGAAGTTGCAGCGGTTAGGTGTGATTAGCCTCGAGACGCCTCAGCAGAAATGGGCCTCATCTCGCCTGGAGGGGAGAACCTCCTGGATTTTCCCGAGCTGCGACAGGTGCTCTCGACTTACGACGGGGACCTCAGCGACCCGCTCTGGTGGACTCAGGAAAGGCCAGTCCCATGCGAGTTGCTCGAGGCTTCGGTATTCTCTCCCATCGATGCCGGAGCCTAAGATCTTGTGTGGAGTTGGCGCCGGAACCTGAGCATTCCTCTCCAGTGTTACATGGATCTGGGGTACTTCTGGAGTCTGCGAGGGGAGTCAGTCCTCGTCTCCAGTGGGGGAATGAACGTGCGCTTTCCTCCGAGCTCTAGCAGCAGTGTCACACTTCTCTTCACGTGGATCAAGGGATCAGGGGCTTTCCCTCGAGGCTTTCCCACGAGGTTTTCCCACGAGGCTTTCCCACATGGCTGTCCCTCATGCCACCGTGGTGTGAGTCGATCCTCGGCTTGAAAGTCGAGGCAGTGCAGGGAAAAAAAGTTTCCCTGGAATGGACTGAGACATCTGGGGGACTCTGGGAATGTTGGCACGACCCTGGAGTTCCACTCGCCTTTCCTGTGGAGAGCGCCTCCTCTTGAGATGCGACGGGAAGGCCGGGAATTCTTTCCAAACCGCACAGGGAAGGGATCCCTCCTCTCGAGCTAGGAGGCGGAAACGGGGCTCCTCTGGATGTGGGCGGGACTCTCGTGCTTCCTCTCGAGTGGAGACGGGTATGTCGGGGATCTTCTTGAGTTGCAGCAAGGGTGTGAAGGACCCTTTGGAAGTTCCAGAATATAGGTATGATTAACCTCGAGACGCCTCAGTGAAAATGGGCCTCATCTCGCCTGGAGGAGAGAACCTCCAGAATTTTTTCGAGTTGGTGCAGGTGCTCTTGACTTACGACGGGGAACCTCAGGGACCCGCTCTGGTGGCCTCAGGAAAGGCCATTCCCCATGCGAGTTGCTCGGGGGGCCTCTCGGGATTCCTCTCCCGTCGATGCCGGGGTCTAACACCTTGTGTGGAGTTGGTGCCGGAACCGGAGGATTCTTCTGCAGTGCTGACATGAATCTTGGTTATTTCTGGAGTCTCCCCAGGGGAGTCAGTCCTCGTCTGGAGTGGGGGGCATGCACGTGCACTCTCCCCCGAGCAGTAGCAGCAGTGTCACGCTTCTCTTCCGGTTGATCAAGGGATCAGGCTTTTACTCGCGGCTTTCCCACGAGGCTTTCCGACGAGGCTTACCAATAGGGCTGTCCCACGTGCCACCGTGGTGTATGTCGATCCTCGGCTTGAAATTCGAGGCAGAGCAGTGAAAACAGGTTTCCCTGGAATGGACTGAGACATCTGGGGGACTCTGGGAATGGTGGCACGACCCTGGAGTTTTCTCGCCTTTCCTGTGGAGAGCGCTTTTCTCTGAGATACGCCAGGAATTCTTTCCCGACCACGCAGGGAAAGGATCCCTCCTCTCGAGCTATGAGGCTGAATCGGGGCTGCTCTGGATGTGGGTGGCACTCTCGTGCTTCCTCTCGAGTGGAGACGGAAATGTCGGGGAACTTCTTGAGTTGCAGCATGGTTGTGAAGGACCCTTTGGAAGTTCCAGAGGTTAGGTGTGATTAGCCTCGAGACACCTCAGTGGAAATGGTCCTCATCTCGCCTGGAGGGGAGAACCTCCTGGATTTTCTTGGGTTGTGGCAGGTGCTTTCGATTTACGACGGGACCTCATTGACCCTCTCTGGTGGCCTCAGGAAAGGCCAGTCCCCATGCGAGTTGATCCTGGCCTCTCGGATTCCTATCCCGTCGATGCCGATGCCTAAGACCATGTGTGCAGTCGGTGCCGGAACCTGAGGATTCCTCTCCAGTGCTGACATGGATCTAGGGCACTTCCGGAGTCTCCCCCAGGGTGTCAGTCCTCGTCTCAAGTGGTGGCATGCACGTGCGCTTTCCTCCCGAGCTGTTAGCAGCAGTGTCACGCTTTCCGTCGCGTGGATCAAGGAATCAGCGGCTTTCCCTCGAGACTTTCCCACGAGGCTTTCCCCACGAGGCACTCGATGGCTGTCCCTCATGCCACCGTGGGTTGTGGGAGTCGGATACCTCGTCTTTTGAAAAGTCGAGCAGTGCAGGGGGGAAAAAAAAGTTCCCTGGAATGGACTGAGACCATCTGGGGGACTCTGGGAATGTTGGCACGAACCCTGGGAGTTCCACTCGCCTTTCCTGTGGTAGAGCGCCTCGCTCGTTGAGATCGACGGGCTGGCGGAAGCCGGGATTCTTTTCACCCAAACCGGCACAGGGATAGGGATCCCGTTCCTCTCGAGCTTACGGAGGCGGAAACGGGCTCCTGCTGGATGTGGCGGGACTCTCGTGCTTCCTGTCCGAGTGGAGACGGGTATGTCCGGTGGGATCTTCGTTGAGTTGCAGCCGAAGGGTGTGAAGGCCCTTTGGAAGGGGGGGTTTCGCAGAATATAGTATGATTAACCCGAGGAACGCCTCCATGAAATATAGGCCTCAATCTCGCCTGGGAGGAGAGAACCCTCCAGATTTTTTTCGAGTTGGTGGCAGTGCTCTATTGACTTACGCACGGGGAACGCTCAGGGACCCGCTCGTGTTTGCCTCAGGAAAGGCCATTCCCATGCGATTTGCTCGGGGCCTCTTTCGGATGTCCTCTCCCGTCGGATGCCCGGTCTAAACGCACTTGTGTGGAGTTTGGAGGTGCCGGAACCGGGGGCAGGCATTTTCTGCAGTGCTGACTAGAATCTTGGCGTTATTTCTGGGGGTCTCCCCAGGGGGGAGTAGTCCTCGTCTGGATGTGTGCCATGGGCACGTGCACTCTCCCTCCGCCGAAGCAGTAGCAGCCAGTCGTCACGCTTTCTCTTCCGGTTGATCAAGGGATCAGAGGCTTCTTTACTCGCGGCGTTTTCCCCACGGAGGTGCCTTTTCCGACGAGGCTGTACCAATAGGCTGGTGTCCGCACGGTGCCACCGTGGGTGTACCGATCGAGCTCGGGGGCTCTGAAATTCGAGGCGGAAGACAGCTGAAAACAGGTTTCGCCTGGAATGACTGGTAGACATCTGGGGGGGACTCTTGAGAATGGGGTGGCAGCGACCCTGGATTTCCTCTCGCCTTTCCTGTGCTGAGAGCGGCTTTCTCTTGAGGGAGATAACGCCAGGAATTCTTTTCCGCGACCACGCAGGGGAAAGGGGAGACGAAATCCCATCCGTCCCGACTATGAGGGCTGAGACCTCGGGGCTGCTCTGGATCGCGTGTGGTGCGGCGGGCCGTACTCTCTGCCTGTACCTCTCGGAGTGGAGGACGGAGATGTCGGGGAACTTCTGGTGGCCATGGTTGGATGGAAGACCCTTTTGGATAGCTCGCAGAGGTTGCTAGGTGTGATTGTACGCCTCGAGACACCACTCCAGAATCGGAAAATCGTCCTCATCTCGCCTGCGAGGGGAGATACGCCCTGGATTTTTTGGGTTGCCTGCAGGTGCTTCCTTCGTATTTACGAACGTGATGCTCACTTGACCTCTGGTGCCTCAGGAAAGGCCAGTCCCCATGCGAGCTTGATCCTGGCCTCTCGGGATCCTGTTATCCCGCTCGACGCTCGATGCCGTAAGACCATGTGTGCAGGTCGGTTGCCCGGAACCTGAGATTCTCTCCGCAGCCGTGCTGACATGGATCTAGGGGCACTTCGGAGCTCCCCCAGGGTGTCAGTCTCCGCTCTCAAGTGTGGCAAGCCAGTGGGTTCTCGACCCAGTCAGCTTAGCAGCAGTGTCACGCTCTCCGTGTCTGCGCTTGATCAGAGGATATCAGGCGGAAGTTTCCCTCAGAGACTAGGTTCCCACGAGGCCTTTCGCCCACGAGGCATACCCACCCATCTGTCCCAACCTGCCACCGGTGGTGTGAGTCG
>NW_017218168.1:0-12064 GCF_001704415.2 Capra hircus | reverse complement strand
TTGGGCTGGGTAATCTCGCAAGGCAACCTCGCGCTGGGGGATTGCCCGCGGAGGTGCGGCCCTCAGGCTCAAGGGGACAGTGTATCCCCTACTGTGGGGAAGGAGGTTCCTGTTTTCGCTGCACTGGTTCGACTTTCACGCCGAGGATCGACTCACACCATGGTGGCAAGTGGAATAGCCCTGTGGGAAAGCCTCATGGGAAAGACTCCAGGGAAAGCCACAGATTCCTTGATCCACGAGAAGGGAAGCGTGACACTGCTGCTCCGCTCGGAGGAAAGCGCACGTGCATGACCCCACTCGAGCCGAGTACTGACGCAAGCTTGGGAGACTCTCCAGAAGTACGCCGAAGATCCATGTCAGCACTGCCAGAGGAATCCTCAGGTCCGGTCCCGACTCCACACAAGGTCTTAGGCCCCGGCATCGACGGGAGAGGAAAACTGAGAGGCCCCCTAGCACCTCGCATGGGGACTGGCCTTTCCTGAGGTCACCAAGCGGGTCCCTGAGGTCTCCGTCGTAACTCGAGAGCACCTGCCGCAACTCGAGAAAATCCAGGAGGTTCTCCCATCCAGGCGAGATGAGGCCCATTTCCGCTGAGGCGTCTCGAGGCTAATCACACCTAACTCTGGAACTTCCAAAGGGTCCTTCACACCCTTGCTGCAAGTCAAGAAGTTCTCCGACATACCCATATCCACTCGAGAGGAAGGACGAGGGTCCCGCCCATATCCAGCTGAGCCCCGTTTCCGCCTCGTAGCTCGAGAAGAGGGATCCTTTCCCTTCGTCGTCGGGAAAGAATTCCCGGCCTTCCCCGTCGCATCTCAAGAGGAGGCGCTCTCAACAGGAAAGACGAGAGGAACTTCAGGGCCTTGCCAGCATTCCAAGAGTCCCCCAGATGTCTAAGTCCATTCCAGAAGAAACTGTTTTCCCTGCACTGCCTCGACGTTCACACCGAGGATCGACTCACACCACTGTGGCACGTGGGACAGCCCTGTTGGAAAGCCTCGTGGGAAAGCCTCAATGGAAAGCGACAGATCCCTTGATCCACACGTCGGCAAGCGTGACACTGCTGCTGCAGGTCGTGAGGAAATGGCAGGTGCATGCCCCCAACGAGATGAGGACTGACTCCCTGGTGAGACTCCAGAAGTACCGCAAGATCCATGTCAGCACTGGAGAGGCATCCTCAGGGTCTGGCCCCGACTGCCACACAAGGTCTTAGCACCGGCATCGATGGGAGAGGAATCCCTAGAGGCCCCCTGGTAACTCACATGGGGACTGGACTTTCCTGAGGCCAACCAGAGCGGGTTCCCTGAGGACGCGTCGTAACTCGAGAGCACCTGCCGCACTGGGTAAAATCCAGGAGGTTCTCCCCTCCAGGCGGGATGAGGCCCATTTCCTCTGAGGTGTCTGGAGGCTCATCACACCTAACCTCTGGAAATTAAAAAGGGTCCTTGCTGCAACTCAAGAAGTTCCCGACATACCCGTCTCCACACAAGAGGAAGCACGGGGGTCCCGCCCACATTCAGAGGAACCCCGTTTCCAAGATGAAGGATCCTATCCTGCTTAGTCAGGAAAGATTTTTTGGCGTTTCCATGGCATCTCAAGAGCAAGGGTTCTCAATAGAAAGGCAAGAGGAACTCCAGGGTCGTGCCACCATTTCAAGAGTCCCCAGATGTCTCAGTCCATTTCAGAGGAACCCGTTTCCCAGCACTGCCTCGAATTTCACGCCGAGGATCCACTCACACCATGGTGGCATGTGGGACAGCCCTGTGAGAAAGCCTCGAGGGAAAGCCACAGATCCTTGATCCCCGCGACGGAAGCGTGACACATCTGCTACACTGTCCCTGAGGTCACGGTCGTATGTCGAGAGTACCTGCCGCAACTCGAGAAAATCCAGGAGGTTCTCTGCTCCAGTCGAGATGAGGCCCATTTTCTCTGCGGCGTCTCGAGAGTAATCACACCTAAACTCTGGAACTTCCAAAGTGTCGTAAACACCCTTGCTAAAACTCAAGAAGTTCCCCGACATACCCGTCTCCACTCCAGAGGAAGCACGAGGTCCGGCCACCGCCAGAGGAGCTCCGTTTCCGCCTCCAAGCTCGAGATGAGGGATCCTTCCCTGCTTCCTCGGAAAGAATTCCCGACGTTTCGACGCATCTCAAGAGGAGGCGCGCTGCACAGGAAAGGCGAGAGGAACTCATGGGTCGTGCCACCATTCCAAGAGTCCCCCAGATGTCTCAGTCCATTCCAGAGGATCCTGTTTCCCTGCACTGCTTCGACTTTCACGCCGAGGATCGACTCACACCACGGTGGTACGTGTGACAACCCTGTGGGAAAGCCTCGTGGGAAAGCCTCGAGGGAAAGCCACAGATCCCTTAATCCACGCGACGGAAAGCGTGACACTGCTGCTACAGCATGGCAGGAAAGCGCACGTGCATGCGCCTACTCGACACGAGAACTGACTCCCCTGGTGAGAATCCAGAAATACCCAAGATGCATGTCAGCCTGGAGAGGAATCCTCAGGTTCCAGCCCCGACTCCACACAAGGTCTTAGGCCCTGGCATCGACGGGAGAGGAATAGCGACAGGACCTCTAGCAACTCGCATGGGGACTGGCCTTTCCTGAGGTCACCAGAGCGGGTCCATGAGGTCCCCGTCGTAAGTCGAGAGCACCTGCCGCAACTCGGTAAAATCCAGGAGGTTCTCCCCTGCAGGTGAGATGAGGCCCGTTTCCACTGAGGTGTCTCGAGGCTAATCACACGTGAACTCTGGAACTTCTAAAGAGTCTTTCACAGTCATGCTGCAACTCAAGAAGTTCCCCGACATACCCGTCTCCACTCAAGAGGAAGCACGAGGGTCCCGGCCACATCCAGAGGAGCTCCGTTTCCGGCTCGTAGCTCGAGATGAGGGATCCTTTCCCTACTTGGTCGGGAAAGAATTCCTGGCATTCCCATCGCATCTCAAGAGGAGGCGCTCTAAACAGTAAAAGGTGAGAGGAACTCCAGGTCGTGCCATCATTCCCAGAGTCCCCCGGATGTCTCAGTCAATTCCAGGGAAACCTGTTTTCCCTGCACTGCCTCGACTTTCAATCCGAGGATAGAGTCACACCCACGGTGGCACGTGGGACAGCCCTGTGGGAAAGCCTCGAGAGAAAGCCTCGTGGGAAAGCCTCGAGGGAAATCCACAGATGCCTTGATCCACTCGAAGGGAAGCTTGAAAATGCTGCTACAGCTCGGGAGGAAAGCGAACGTGCATGCCCCCACTCAAGACGAGATCTGACTCACCTGAGGAGACTCCAGAAGTACCCCAAGATCCATGTCAGCACTGGAGAGGAATCCTCAGGTTCCGGGACTGACTCCACACAAGGTCTTAGGCCCGGGCATCGACGGGAGAGGAATCCCGAGAGACCACCGAGCATCACGAATGGGACTGGCCTTTCCTGAGGCCACCAGAGCGGGTTCCTGAGGTCCCCGTGGTAAGTCGAGAGCACCTGCCGTAACTCGAGAAAAATCCAGGAGGTTCTCCCCTCCAGGCGAGATGAGGCCCATTTCCTCTGAGGCGTCTCGAGGCTAATCACACCTAACCTCTGGAACTTCCTATGGGTCCTTCACACCCTTGCTGCAACTCAAGAAGATCCCCAAAATACCCGTCTCCACTCGAGAGGAAGCACGAGAGTCCCGCCCACATCCAGAGGAACCCCGTTTCCGCCTCCTAGCTCGAGAGTAGGGATCCTTTCCCTGCCTGTTCAGGAAAGAATTCCCGGCGTTCCCGACGCATCTCAAGAGGAGGCACTCTCCACAGGAAAAGGGGAGAGGAACTCCAGGGTCGTGCCACCATTCCCAGAGTCCCCCAGATGTCTCAATCCATTCCAGGGAAACTTGTTTTCCCTGCACTGCCTCAACTTTCAAGCCGAGGATCTACTCACACCACGGTGGCACGTGGGACAGCCCTGTGGGAAAGCCTGGTGGGAAAGCCTCGAGGGAAAGCCACAGATCCCTTGATCCACGCGAAGGGAAGCGTGACACTGCTGCTACAGCTCGGGAGGAAAGCGCACGTGCATGCCCCCACTCGCGACGAAGACTGACTCCCCTGGGGAGACTTCAGAAGTACCCCAAGATCCATGTCAGCACTGGAGAGGATTCCTCAGGTTCCGGCACTGACTCCACACAAGGTCTTATGCCGGGGTCCAGCCCCGGTGGATCCAGGGAATTCGAAGGGTGGTCGGCGTTGGCGTGGAAAGACTTGTTTATTTATTAATGTAAGATTAGATTAGGAAACTATAGTGTAGTAAGAAGATTAAGTGGAGGAAGAGGGCTGAATAGCTTGGTTTACGCGGAAGGCCAATAAAATTCCAGACAAGGAATTTGCACCACCTACGTTGGGCCACCGGCGCCCGCTTGAATATCTAAGGGTGCCTCGCCTTAAGCTCCCTTTCGTGCGGGTCTTAACAGCCGGGGCAAGTAAGTAGACCTGGCGAGCCTCCGCACTCCAGGTGGAGATTCAGCCTGAAGTTAAAGTAAAGAGCAGAGAGAAGGAAAGGTATAGAAGAAGAAAGAGAGAGAAAGACACGGGGGGAGCCAGAGTCCCAAGAAACCAGGCTGAGAGACTAGTTCGAGAAGCTGGTCCGAGAAACTGGCCCCCGGCCCCTGGCCTCCTCCTTTATTGTTCAGAAGGCCTTTTATACTTTTGATAAAACATGGAGTTCAATGGATAACACAAAATTATGTAGCGTTCACAACCCAGATTCTTTCTGTATATCATTTTGTATACAAAAGGTCTCAGGTGATTTACATTATCTTCTGGCCAAGAGGCTTGTTAACACTTTTTGGCTCTCTTCCTTAATGAATGTTAATTTTGTTTCCCCTGAAGTGTTTTTCTTTAATCTGCATCTCCTTAAAGCATTAAAGTTACATCTCTATAGAACAAAGGTGCAGTGGGTTATAACAAAGAAGGTACTTAACTCAAAGATCTAATGTTGCTAATACCAGGTCTACTACTTGTTTTTCTATATACCAACTATATCTAAAAATAAAGGATATGAAAATTTGGCAGCAAGCATTGACCCAAAAAATGAAACTTTTAATCAGTCCTATTCTAAAGCTTTTGACTCCTCGGAAGCTCCTGCATTCCTAGGATGTTTTAAGCTTCCTGTGTCTCCTGCGGTCAGGAGGCCTCAAACAATCACAAGCGCAGCTGTACGAGTCCTACAGGCAGGCTAGAAAGCCAGCAGAGGGTTTTTGGATTGAAACACTCTTTCAAATGCAGAAGACTAACGCCCTGAATTGACTTTTTCCAGAAAAGGTCAGAAGAGTGAAAAAGCAGAGCACAAAAACCGGCAGATTTTTGTTGGGGTACATGCTTAAAAATTTCCAGAGGGGTTCCTGAAGTCTGAGCACGCCTTGCTTATGTGAGCTTCCTTCCTCATAAACTTGTCACGGGCGGGCTTCCTCACACTGGCTCCCGGCAGGCTTAGGCCCCGGCATCGAAGGGAGAGGAATCCCGAGAGGCCCCCGAGCAACTCGCATGGGGACTGGCCTTTCCTGAGGCCACCAGAGCGGGTCCCTGAGGTCCCCGTCATAAGTCGAGAGCACCTGCCGCTACTCGAGAAAATCCAGGAGGTTCTCCCCTCCAGGCGAGATGAGGCCCATTTCCGCTGAGGCGTCTCGAGGCTAATCACACCTAACCTCTGGAACTTCCAAAGGGTCCTTCACACCCTTGCTGCAACTCAAGAAGTTCCCCGACATACCCGTCTCCACTCGAGAGGAAGCACGAGAGTCCCGCCCTCATCCAGAGGAGCCCCGTTTCCGCCTCCTAGCTCGAGAGGAGGGATCCTTCCCATGCGTGGTCGGGAGAGAATTCCCGGGGTTTCCGTCGCATCTCAAGAGGAGGCGCTCTCCACAGGAAAGGCGAGAGGAACTCCAGGGTCGTGCCACCATTCCCAGAGTCCCCCAGATGTCTCAGTCCATTCCAGGGAAACCTGTTTTCCCTGCACTGCCTCGACTTTCAAGCCGAGGATCGACTCACACCACGGTGGCACGTGGGACAGCCCTGTGGGAAAACCTCCTGGGCAAGCCTCGAGTGAAAGCCACAGATCCCTTGATCCACGTGAAGGGAAGCGTGACACTGCTGCTACAGCTCGAGAGGAAATTGCACGTGCATGCCCCCATTCGAGACGAGGACTGACTCCCTTGGGGAGACTCCAGAAGAACCCCAAATCCATGTCAGCACTGGAGAGGAATCCTCAGGTGCCGGCAGCGACTCCACAAAAGGTCTTAGGCCCCGGCATCGACGGGAGAGGAATCCCGAGAGGCCCCCGAAAAACTCGCATGGGGACTGGCCTTTCCTGAGACCACCAGAGCGGGTCGCTGAGGTCCCCGTCGTAAGTCGAGAGCACCTGCCACAACTTGAGAAAATCCAGGAGGTTCTCCACTCCAGGCCAGATGAGGCCCGTTTCCGCTGAGGCGTCTCGAGGCTAATCACACCTAACCTCTGGAACTTCCAAAGGGTCCTTCACACCCTTGCTGCAACTCAAGAAGTTCCCCGACATACCCGTCTCCACTCGAGAGGAAGCACGAGAGTCCCGCCCTCATCCAGAGGAGCCCCGTTTCCGCCTCCTAGCTCGAGAGGAGGGATCCTTCCCATGCGTGGTCGGGAGAGAATTCCCGGGGTTTCCGTCGCATCTCAAGAGGAGGCGCTCTCCACAGGAAAGGCGAGAGGAACTCCAGGGTCGTGCCACCATTCCCAGAGTCCCCCAGATGTCTCAGTCCATTCCAGGGAAACCTGTTTTCCCTGCACTGCCTCGACTTTCAAGCCGAGGATCGACTCACACCACGGTGGCACGTGGGACAGCCCTGTGGGAAAACCTCCTGGGCAAGCCTCGAGTGAAAGCCACAGATCCCTTGATCCACGTGAAGGGAAGCGTGACACTGCTGCTACAGCTCGAGAGGAAATTGCACGTGCATGCCCCCATTCGAGACGAGGACTGACTCCCTTGGGGAGACTCCAGAAGAACCCCAAATCCATGTCAGCACTGGAGAGGAATCCTCAGGTGCCGGCAGCGACTCCACAAAAGGTCTTAGGCCCCGGCATCGACGGGAGAGGAATCCCGAGAGGCCCCCGAAAAACTCGCATGGGGATTGGCATTTCCTGAGACCACCAGAGCGGGTCGCTGAGGTCCCCGTCGTAAGTCGAGAGCACCTGCCACAACTCGAGAAAATCCAGGAGGTTCTCCACTCCAGGCCAGATGAGGCCCGTTTCCGCTGAGGCGTCTCGAGGCTAATCACACCTAACCTCTGGAACTTCCAAAGGGTCCTTCACACCCTTGCTGCAACTCAAGAAGTTCCCCGACATACCCGTCTCCACTCGAGAGGAATCACGAGAGTCCCGCATTCATCCAGAGGAGCCCCGTTTCCGCCTCCTAGCCTGAGAGGAGGGATCCTTTCCCTGCGTGGTCTGGAAAGAATTCCCGGAGTTCCCGTCGCATCTCAAAAGGAGGCGCTCTCCACAGGAAATGCTAGAGGAACTCCTGGGTCGAGCCACATTCCCAGAATCCCCCAGATGTCTCAGTCCATTCCAGGGAAACCTGTTTTCCCTGCACTGCGTCGACTTTCAAGCCGAGGATTGACTCACACCACGGTGGCACGTGGGACAGCCCTGTGGGATAGCCTCGTGGGAAAGCCTCGTGGGAAAGCCTCCTTGAAAAGCCACAGATCCCTTGATCCAGGCGAATGGAAGCGCGACACTGCTGCTATAGCTCGGGAGGAAAGCGCACGTGCATGCCCCCACTCGAGACGAGGACTGACTCCACTGGCGAGACTCCAGAAGTACCCCAAGATCCATGTCAGCACTGGAGAGGAATCCTCAGGTTCCGGCACCTACTCCACAAAAGATATTAGGCCCAGGCATCGACGGGAGAGGAATCCGAGAGGCCCGCGAGCTACTCGCATGGGGACTGGCCTTTCCTGAGGCACCAGAGCGGGTCCCTGAGGTCCCCGTCGTAAGTCGAGAGCACCTGCCGCAACTCGAGAAAATCCAGGAGGTTCTCCCCTCCAGGCGAGATGAGGCCCATTTCCACTGAGGCATATCGAGGCTAATCACACCTAACCTCTGGAACTTCCAAAGGGTCCTTCACACTCTTGCTGCAACACAAGACGTTCCCCGACATACCCGTCTCCACTCGAGAGGAAGCACGAGAGTCCCACCCATATCCACAGTTGCCCCAGTTCCGCCTCCTAGCCGGAGAGGAGGGATACTTTCCCTGCGTGCTCGGGTAAGAATTCCCGGCGTTTCCGTCGCAACTCAAGAGGAGGGGCTCTCCACAGGAAAGGCGAGAGGAACTCCAGGGTCGTGCCACCATTCCCAGAGTCCCCCAGATGTCTGCGTACATTCCAGGGAAACCTGTTTTCCCTGCACTGCCTCAACTTTCAAGCCGAGGATCGACACACACCACGGTGCAACGTAGGACAGCCTGTGGGAAAGGCTCTTGGGCAAGCCTCGTGGGAAAGCCTCGAGGGAAAGCCACAGATCCCTTGATCCATGCGAAGGGAAGCGCGAAACTGCTGCTACAGCTCGGGAGGAAGGCGAACGTGCATTCCCCCACTCGAGAGGAGGACTGACTCCACTGGGGAGACTCCAGAAGTACCCCAAGATCCATGTCAGCATTGGAGAGGAATCCTCAGGTTCCGCACCCAATCCACAAAAGATATTAGGCCCAGGCATCGACGGGAGAGGAATCCCGAGAGGCTCCGCGAGCTACTCGCATGGGGACTGGCCTTTCCTGAGGCCACCAGAGCGGGTCCCTGAGGTCCCCGTCGTAAGTCGAGAGCACCTGCCGCAACTCGGAGAAAATCCAGGAGGTTCTCCCCTCCAGGCGAGATGAGCCCCATTTCTGCTGAGGCGTCTCGAGGCTAATCACACCTAATCTCTGGAACTTCCAAACGGTGCTTCACACCGTGGCTGGCAACTCAAGAAGTTCCCCGACATACCGTCAGCTCTCGAGAGGAAGCACGAGAGTCCTGCCCACATCCAGAGGAGCCCCGTTTATGCCTACTAGCTCGGAGAGGAGGGATCCTTTCCCTGAGTGGTCGGAAAGAATTCCCGCCGTTCCCGTCGCATCTCAAGAGGAGGCGCTCTCCACAGGAAAAGGCGAGAGGAACTCCAGGGTCGTGCCACATTCCCAGAGTCACCCAGATGTCTCAGTCCATTCCAGGGAAACCTGTTTTTCCTGCACAGCCTCGAATTTCAAGCCGAGGATTGACTCACACCACGGTGGCACGTGGGACATCCCTGTGGGAAAGCCTCAAGGGAAAGCCACAGATCCCTTGATCCACGCGAAGGGAGCGCGACACTGCTGCTACATCTCGGGAGTAAAGCGCACGTGCATGCCCGCACTCGAGACGAGGACTGACTCCCCTGGGGAGACTCCAGAAGTACCCCAAGATCCATGTCAGCACTGGAGAGGAATCCTGATGTTCCGGCACCGACTCCACACAAGGTCTTAGGCCCCGGCATCGACGGGAGAGGAATCCTGAGAGACCCCGAGCAACTCGCATGGGGACTGGCCTTTCCTGAGGCCAACAGAGAGAGTCCATGAGGTCGCCGTCGAAAGTCGAGAGCGCCTGCCGCAACTCGAAAAAATTCCAGGAGTTTCTCCCCTCCAGGCGAGATGAGGCCCATTTCCGCTGTGGCGTCTCGAGGTTAATCACACCTAACCTCTGGAACTTCCAAAGGGTTCTTCACACCCTTACTGCTACTCAAGAAGTTCCCCGACTTACCCGTCTCCACTCGAGAGGAAGCACGAGAGTCCCGCCCACATCCAGAGGAGCACCGTTTCCGCCTCCTAGCTCGAGAGGAGGGATCCTTTCCCTGCGTGGTCGAGAAAGAATTTCCGGCGTTCCCATCGCATTTCTCGAGGCGGCGCTCTCCACAGGAAAGGTGTGAGGGACTCTAGGATCGTGGCATCATTCCCTGAGTCCCCCAGATGACTCAGTCCATTGCAGGGAAACCTATTTTCCCTGCACTGCCTCGACTTTCAAGCCGAGGATCGACTCACACCACGGTGGCACGTGGGACAGCCCTGTGGGAAAGCCTCGTGGGAAAGCCTCGTGGGAAATCCTCGTGGGAAAGCCTCGAGGGAAAGCCACAGATCCCTTGATCCACGCGAAGGGAAACGTGACACTGCTGCTACAGCTCGGGAGGAAAGCGCACGTGCATGCCCCCACTCGGGAGGAGGACTGACTCCCCTGGGGAGACTCAAGAAGTACACCAAGATCCATGTCAGCACTGAAGAGGAATCCTCAGGTTCCGGCACCGGACTCCTCACAAGACCTTAGGCCCCGGCATCGACGGGAGAGAAATCCCGAAAGGCTCCCGAGCAACTCGCATGGGGACTGGCCTTTTCCTGAGGCCACCAGAGGGGATCCTTGTTGTTCCGTCATAAGTCGAGAGCACATGCCGCAACTCGAGAAAATCCAGGAGGTTGTCCCCTCCAGGCGAGATGAGGCCATTTCTGCTGAGGGGTCTCGAGGCTAATCACACCTAACCTCTGAAACTTCCAAAAGGTACTTCACGCCCTTGCTGCAACTCAAGAAGTTCCCGACCTACCCGTCTCCATTCGAGAGGAAGCACGAGAGTCCCGCCCACATCAAGAGGAGCCATCTTTCTGCCTCATAGCTCGAGAGCAGGGATCCCTTCCCTGCGTGGTCGGGAAAGAATTCCCGGCGTTTCCGGTCGCATCTCAAGAGGAGGTGCTTTCCACAGGAAAGGTGAGAGGAACTCCAGGGTCGTGCCACCATTCCCAGAGTCCCCCAGATGTCTCAGTCCATTGCATGGAAAACTATTTTCCCTGCACTGGCCTCGACTTTCAAGCCGAGGATCGCACTCACACCACAGTGACACGTGGGACAGACCTGTGGGAAAGCCTCGTTGGAAAGCCTCGAGGGAAAACCACAGATCCCTTGATCCACGAAAGGAAGTGTGACACTGCTGCTACAGCTCGGATAAAAGCGCTCGTGCATGCCCCACACGAGATGAGGACTGACTCCCCTGGGGGACTCCAGAAGTACCCAAAATCCATGTCAGCACTGGAGAGGAATCCTCAGGTTCGGCACCGACTCCACACAAGGTCTTAGCCCCGGCATCGACAGGAGAGGAATCCCGAGAAACCCCCGAGCAACTCCCATGGGGACTGGCCTTTCCTGAGGCCCCAGAGCGGGTCCCTGAGGTCCCCGTCGTACGTTGAGAGCACCTTCCGCAACTCGGCAAAATCCAGGAGGTTCTCCCCTCCAGGCGAGATGAGGACCATTTCCACTGAGGCCGTCTCAAGACTTATCACATCTAAATCTGGAACTTCCAAAGGGTCCTTCACACCCTTGCTGCAAACTCAAGAAGTTCCCGGCATACCTGTCTCAAATCGAGAGGAAGCACGAGAGTTCTGCCCACATCCAGAGGAGCCCCGTTTTCCGCCTCCTTGCTGGAGAGGTGGGATCCTTTCCCTGCGTGGTCGGGAATGAATTCCGGCGTTCCCCTCACATCTCAAGAGGAGTGCTCACCACAGAAATGCGAGAGGAACTCCAGGATCGTGCCACATTCCTGAGTCCCCCAGATGTCTCAGTCCATTCCAGGGAAACCTGTTTTTCCCGCACTGCCTCGACTTTCAAGGCGAGGATCGACTCACACTACGGTGGCACGTGGGACAGCGCTGTGGAGCCTCGCAGGAAAGCCTCGTGGGAAAGCCTCGAGGAAAGCCACAGATCCCTTGATCCACGCGAAGGGAAGTGTGACCTGCTGCTACAGCTCCAGAGGAAAGCGCACGTGCAGGCGACCACTCGAGACGAGGACTGACTCCCCCTGGGAGACTCCCAGAAGTACCCCCAAGATCCATGTCAGCACTGGAGAGGAATCCTCAGGTTCCGGCACCGACTCCACACAAAATCTTAGGAACCGGCACGATGGAGAGGGAATCCCAGGAGGCCCCGAGCAACTCGCATGGGCACTGGCCTTTCCTGAGGCACACCAGAGCGGGTCGCTGAGGTCCCCGTCGTAATTCGAGAGCACCTGCTGCAATTCGAGAAAAT
>NW_017218167.1:0-12064 GCF_001704415.2 Capra hircus | reverse complement strand
CAGGACGTTCTCCCTCCAGGCGAGATGAGGCCCATTTCCGCTGAGGTGTCTCGAGGCTAATCACACCTAACTCTGGAATTTCCAAAGGGTCCTTCACACCTTGCTGCAACTCAAGAAGTTCCCCGACATACCTGTCTCCACTCGAGAGAAACACGAAGTCCCACACACATCGACAGTAGCCCCCTTTCCGCCTCCTACCTCGAGAGGAGGGATCCTTTCCCTGCGTGGTCGGGAAAGAATTCCGGCGTTTCCGTGGCATCCCTAAGAGGAGGCGCTCTCCAGAGGAAAGGTGAGACGAACTCCAGGGTCTTGCCACCATTCCCAGAGTCCACCAGATGTCTCCGTCCATTCCAGGGAAACCTCTTTTCCCTGCACTGCCTCGACTTTCAAGCCGAGGATCGACTCACACCACGGTGACACGAGGGACAGCCCTGTGGGAAAAGCCTCGTGGGAAAGCCTCGTGGGAAAGCCTCGTGGAAAGCCTCGAGGGAAAGCCACAGATCCCTTGATCCATAGCGAAGGGAAGCGCGACACTGCTGCTACAGCTCGGGAGGAAAGCGGCAACGTGCATGACCCCACTCGAGACGAGGACTGACTCCCCTGGGGAGACTCCAGAAATAATCCCAAGATTGCATGTCAGCACTGGAGAGGAATCCTCAGGTTCAGGCAATGACCCCACACAAGGTCTTAGGCCCCAGCATCGACGGGAGAGGAATCCCGACAGGCCGCCCGAGCAACTCGGCATGAGGACTGGCCTTTCCTGAGGCCACCAGAGCGGGTCCCTGAGGTCCCCGTCGTAAGTCGAGAGCACCTGCCGCAACTCGAGAAAATCTAGGAGGTTCTCCCCTCCAGGCGAGGTGAGGCTACTTTCTGCTGAGTGCGTCTTGATGCTAATCACACCTACCCTCTGGAACTTTCAAAGGGTCCTTCACACCCGTGCTGCAACTCAAACAAGTTCCCGGATATACCCGTCTCCACTCGAGAGGAAGCACGAGCGTCCCGCCCACATCCAGAGGAGCCCCCGTTACTGCCTCCTAGCTCGAGAGGTGGGATCCTTTCCCCGCAGGCTCGGGAAAGATTCCCGGCGTTCCCGTTGCATCTCAAGAGGAGGCGCTCTCCACCTGAAAGGCGAGAGGGACTCAAGAGTCGTGCCACCATTCCCAGATACCCCAGATGTCTCAGTCCATTCCACGGAAGCCTGTTTTCCCGGCATTGCATCAACTTTCAGGGCCGAGGATCGACTGACACGACGGTGGCACATGGGACATCACTGTGGGAAAGCGACGTGGGAAAGCCTCGTGGAAAAGCCTCGAGGGAAAAGCCACTGATCCTAGGATACACGGGAAGGGAAGCGTGACACTGCTGCTACAGCTCGGGAGGAAAGCGCACGTGCATGCCCCCACTCGAGACAAGGACTGACTCCCCTGAGGAGACTCCAGAAATACCCCAAGATCCATGTCAGCACTGGAGAGGAATCCTCAGGTTCTGGCACCGGACTCCACACAATGTCTTAGGCATCGGCATCGACAGGAGAGGAATCCCGAGAGGCCCCCTAGCAACTCGCATGGGGACTGGCGTTTCCTGAGGCCACCAGAGCGGGTCCCTGAGGTCCCCGTCGTAAGTCGAGAGCACCTGCCGCAACTCGAGAAAATCCAGGAGGTTCTACCCACCAGGCGAGATGAGGCCCATTTCCGCTGAGGTGTCTCGAGGCTAATCACACCTAACCTCTGGAACTTCCAGAGGGTCCTTCACACCCTTGCTGCAACTCAAGAAGATCCCCGACATACCAGTCTCCACCCGAGAGGAAGCACGAGAGACCCGCCCACATCCAGAGGAGCCCCGTTCCTGCCTCCTAGCTCGAGAGGAGGGATCCTTTCCCTGCAGGTTCGGGAAAAATTCCCGGCGTTCCCGTCGCATCTCAAGAGGAGGCGCTCTCCACAGGAAAGGCGAGAGGAACTCCAGGGTCGTGCCACCATTCCCAGAGTCCCCCAGATGTCTCAGTCCATTCCAGGGAAACCTGTTTTCCCTGCACTGCCTCGACTTTCAAGCCGAGGATCGGCTCACACCACGGTGACACGTGGGAGAGCCCTGTGGGAAAGCCTCGTGGGAAAGCCTCGTGGGAAAGCCTCGAGGGAAAGCCACAGATCCCTTGATCCACGCCAAGGGAGGCGTGACACTGCTGCTACAGCTCCGGAGGAAAGCGCACTGTGCATGGCCCCACTCGAGACGAGGACTGACTCCCCTGGGGAGACTCCAGAAGTACCCCAAGATCCATGTCAGCACTGGAGAGGAATCCTCAGGTTCCGGCACCGACTCCACACAAGGTCTTAGGCCCTGGAATAGACGGGAGAGGAATCCCGAGAGGCCCCCGAGCAACTCGCATGGGGACTGGCCTTTCCTGAGGCCACCACAGCGAGTCCCTGAGGTCCCCTTCGTAAGTCGAGAGCACCTGACGGAACTCGAGAAAATCCAGGAGGTTCTCCCCTCCAGGCGAGATGATGCCCATTTGCGCTGAGGCGTCTCGAGGCTAATCACACCTAACCTCTGGAACTTACAAAGGGTCCTTCACACCCTTGCTGCAACTCAAGAAGTTCCCCGACATACCCGTCTCCACTCGAGAAGAAGCACGAGAGTCCTGCCACATCCAGAGGAGCCTCGTTTCCGCCTCATGGCTCGAGAGGAGGGATCCTTTCACTGCGTGGTCGGGAAAGAATTCCCGGCTTTCCCCTCGCATCTCAAGAGGAGACGCTCTCCACAGGAAAGGCGAGAGGAACTCCAGGGTCGTGCCACCATTCCCAGAGTCCCCCAGATGTCTCAGTCCATTCAAGGGAAACCTGTTTTCCCTGCACTGCCTCGACTTTCAAGCCGAGGATCGACTCACACAACGGTGACACGTGGGTCAGCCCTGTGGGAAAGCCTCGTGGGAAAGCCTCGTGGGAAAGCCTCTTGGGAAAGCCTCGTGGGAAAACCTCGAGGGAAAGCCACAGATCCCTTGATCCACGCGAAGGGAAGCGTGACACTGCTGCTACAGCTCTGGAGGAAAGCGCAACTGCATGCCCCCACATGAGACGAGGACTGACTCCCCTGGGGAGTCTCCAGAAGTAGCCCAAGATCCATGTCAGCACTGGAGAGGAATCCTCAGGTTCAGGCACCGACTCCACACAAGGTCTTAGGTCCCGGCATCGATGGGAGAGGAATCCCGAGAGGCCCCCGAGAAACGCGCATGTGGACTGGCCTTAACTGAGGCCACCAGAGCGGGTCCCTGTGATCCCCGTAGTACGTCGAGAGCACCTGCAGCAACTTGAGAAAATCCAGGAGGTTTTCCCCTCCAGGCGACATGAGGCCCATTTCCGCAGAGGCGTCTCGAGGCTAATCAAACCTAAACTCTGGAACTTCCAAAGGGTCCTTCACACCCTTGATGCAACTCAAGAATTTCCCCGAAATACCCGTCTCCACTCGAGAGGAAGCACGAGAGTCCCGCCCACATCCAGAGGAGCCCCGATTCCACCTTTTAGCTCGAGAGGTTTGATCCTTTCCCTGCGTGGTCGGGAAAGAATTCGCAGCATTCCCGTCAAATCTCAAGAGGTGGCGCTCTCCAGAGGAAAGGCGAGAGGACTCCAGGGTCGTGCCACCATTCCCAGAGTCCCCCAGATGTCTCAGTCCATTCCAGGGAAACCTGTATTCCCTGCACTGCCTCGACTTTCATAGTCGAGGATCGACTCACACCACAGTGGCACGTGGTACAGCCCTGTGGGAAAGCCTCGTGGGAAAGCCTCAAGGGAAAGCCACAGATCCCTTGATCCATGCGAAGGGAAGCGGGACACTGCTGCTACAGCTCGGGAGGAAAGCGCACGTGCATGGCCCCACTCGAGACGAGTAGTGACACCCCTGGGGGGACTCCAGAAGTACCCCATATCCATGTCAGAAGTGGAGAGGAATCCTCAGGTTCCGGCACCGACTCCAAACAAGGTCTTAGACCCCGGCATCGTCGGGAGAGGAATCCCGAGAGGCCCCAGAGCAACGCATATGGGGACTGGCCTTTCCTGAGGCCACCAGAGCGGGTCCCTGTGGTCCCCATCGTAAGTCGAGAGCACCTGCCGCAACTCCAGAAAATCCAGGAGGTTCTCCCCTCCAGGCGAGATGAGGCCCATTTCCGCTGAGGCAACTAGGGGGTAATCACACTTAAACTCTGGAACTTCCAAAGGGTCCTTCACACCCTTGCTGCAAATCAAGAAGTTCCCCGACATACCCGTCTCCACTCTAGAGGAATCGGAGAGTCCCGTCCATATCCAGAGTGGCCCCGTTTCCGCCTGCTAGCTCGAGAGGAGGGATCCTTTCCCTGTGTGGTCGAGAAAGAATTCCTAGCGTTCCCGTCGCATCTCAAGAGGAGGCGCTCTCCACAGGAAAGGCGAGAAGAACTCCAGGATCAGGCCCCATTCCCAGAGTCCCCCAGATGCCTCAGTCCATTCCAGGGAAACCTGTTTTCCCAGCACTGCCTCGACTGTCAAGCCGAGGATCGACTCACTCCACGGTGGCACGTGGGACAGCCCTGTGGGAAAGCCTCGTGGGAAAGCCTCGTGGGAAAGCCTCCAGGGAAAGCCTCTGATCCCTATGATCCACGCAAAGGGAAGCGTGACACTGCTGCTACAGCTCTGGAGGAAAGCGCACGTGCATGCCCCCACTCGAGACGAGGACTGATTCCCCTGGGGAGACTCCAGAAGTACGCCAATATCCATGTCTGCACTGGAGAGGAATCCTCAGGTTCCGGCACCGACTCCACACAAGGTCTTAGGCCCTGGCATCGATGGGAGAGGAATCCCGAGAGGCCCCTGAGCAACTCGCATGGGTACTGGCCTTTCCTGAGGAAACCAGTGCGGGCCCCTGAGGTCCCCATCGTAAGTCGAGAGCACCTGCCGCAACTCGAGAAAATCCAGGAGGTTCTCCCCTCCAGGCGAGATGAGGCCCATTTCCCCTGAGGCGTCTCGAGGCTATTCACACCTAACCTCTGGAACTTTCAAAGGGTCCTTCACACCCTTGCTGCAACTCAAGAAGTTCCCCGACATACCCGTCTACACTCGAGAGGAAGCACGAGAGTCCCGCCCACATCCAGAGGAGCCCCGTTTCCGCCTCCTAGCTCGAGAGGAGGGATCCTTTCCCTGCGTGCTCTGGAAAGAATTCCCGGCGTTCCCGTCCCATCTCAAGAGGAGGCGCTCTCCACAGGAAACGGAGAGGAACTCCAGGTTCCTGCCACCATTCCCAGAGTCCCCCAGATGTCTCCGTCCATTCCAGGGAAACCTGATTTCCCTGCACTGCGTCGACTTTCAAGCCGAGGATCGACTCACACCACGGTGGCATGTGGGATCGCCCTGTGGGAAAGCCTCGTGGGAAAGCCTCGTGGGAAAGCCTCGTCGGGAAAGCCTCGAGGGAAAGCCACAGATCCCTTGATCCACGCGAATGGAAGCGCGACACTGCTGCTACAGCTCGAGAGGAAAGCGCACGTGCATGCCCCCACTCGAGTCGAGGACTGACTCCAATGGGGAGACTCCAGAAGTACCCCAAGATCCACGTAAGCACTGGAGAGGAATCCTCAGGTACCGGCACCCACTCCACACAATATCTTAGGCCCCAGCTTCGACGGGAGAGGAATCCCGAGAGGTCCCCTGGCAACTCGCATAGGGACTGGCCTATCCTGAGGCCACCAGAGCGGGTCCCTGAGGTCCCCGTCGTAAGTCGAGAGCACCTGCTGCAACTCGAGAACATTCAGGACGTTCTCCCCTCCAGGCGAGATGAGGCCCATTTCCGCTGAGGTGTCTCGAGGCTAATCACACCTAACCTCTGGAATTTCCAAAGGGTCCTTCACACCCTTGCTGCAACTCAAGAAGTTCCCCGACATACCTGTCTCCACTCGAGAGGAAACACGAAGTCCCACACACATCGACAGTAGCCCCCTTTCCGCCTCCTACCTCGAGAGGAGGGATCCTTTCCCTGCGTGGTCGGGAAAGAATTCCCGGCGTTTCCGTGGCATCCTAAGAGGAGGCGCTCTCCAGAGGAAAGGTGAGACGAACTCCAGGGTCTTGCCACCATTCCCAGAGTCCACCAGATGTCTCCGTCCATTCCAGGGAAACCTCTTTTCCCTGCACTGCCTCGACTTTCAAGCCGAGGATCGACTCACACCACGGTGACACGAGGGACAGCCCTGTGGGAAAGCCTCGTGGGAAAGCCTCGTGGGAAAGCCTCGTTGGAAAGCCTCGAGGGAAAGCCACAGATCCCTTGATCCATGCGAAGGGAAGCGCGACACTGCTGCTACAGCTCGGGAGGAAAGCGAACGTGCATGACCCCACTCGAGACGAGGACTGACTCCCCTGGGGAGACTCCAGAAATATCCCAAGATTGATGTCAGCACTGGAGAGGAATCCTCAGGTTCCGGCAATGACCCCACACAAGGTCTTAGGCCCCAGCATCGACGGGAGGGGAATCCCGACAGGCGCCCGAGCAACTCGCATGAGGACTGGCCTTTCCTGAGGCCACCAGAGCGGGTCCCTGAGGTCCCCGTCGTAAGTCGAGAGCACCTGCCGCAACTCGAGAAAATCTAGGAGGTTCTCCCCTCCAGGCGAGGTGAGGCTACTTTCTGCTGAGGCGTCTTGATGCTAATCACACCTACCCTCTGGAACTTTCAAAGGGTCCTTCACACCCGTGCTGCAACTCAACAAGTTCCCGGATATACCCGTCTCCACTCGAGAGGAAGCACGAGCGTCCCGCCCACATCCAGAGGAGCCCCGTTACTGCCTCCTAGCTCGAGAGGTGGGATCCTTTCCCCGCAGGCTCGGGAAAGATTCCCGGCGTTCCCGTTGCATCTCAAGAGGAGGCGCTCTCCACCTGAAAGGCGAGAGGGACTCAAGAGTCGTGCCACCATTCCCAGATACCCCAGATGTCTCAGTCCATTCCACGGAAGCCTGTTTTCCCGGCATTGCATCAACTTTCAGGCCGAGGATCGACTGACACGACGGTGGCACATGGGACATCACTGTGGGAAAGCGACGTGGGAAAGCCTCGTGGAAAGCCTCGAGGGAAAGCCACTGATCCTAGGATACACGGGAAGGGAAGCGTGACACTGCTGCTACAGCTCGGGAGGAAAGCGCACGTGCATGCCCCCACTCGAGACAAGGACTGACTCCCCTGAGGAGACTCCAGAAATACCCCAAGATCCATGTCAGCACTGGAGAGGAATCCTCAGGTTCTGGCACCGACTCCACACAATGTCTTAGGCATCGGCATCGACAGGAGAGGAATCCCGAGAGGCCCCCTAGCAACTCGCATGGGGACTGGCGTTTCCTGAGGCCACCAGAGCGGGTCCCTGAGGTCCCCGTCGTAAGTCGAGAGCACCTGCCGCAACTCGAGAAAATCCAGGAGGTTCTACCCACCAGGCGAGATGAGGCCCATTTCCGCTGAGGTGTCTCGAGGCTAATCACACCTAACCTCTGGAACTTCCAGAGGGTCCTTCACACCCTTGCTGCAACTCAAGAAGATCCCCGACATACCAGTCTCCACCCGAGAGGAAGCACGAGAGACCCGCCCACATCCAGAGGAGCCCCGTTCCTGCCTCCTAGCTCGAGAGGAGGGATCCTTTCCCTGCAGGGTTCGGGAAAAATTCCCGGCGTTCCCGTCGCATCTCAAGAGGAGGCGCTCTCCACAGGAAAGGCGAGAGGAACTCCAGGGTCGTGCCACCATTCCCAGAGTCCCCCAGATGTCTCAGTCCATTCCAGGGAAACCTGTTTTCCCTGCACTGCCTCGACTTTCAAGCCGAGGATCGGCTCACACCACGGTGACACGTGGGAGAGCCCTGTGGGAAAGCCTCGTGGGAAAGCCTCGTGGGAAAGCCTCGAGGGAAAGCCGCAGATCCCTTGATCCACGCCAAGGGAGGCGTGACACTGCTGCTACAGCTCCGGAGGAAAGCGCATGTGCATGGCCCCACTCGAGACGAGGACTGACTCCCCTGGGGAGACTCCAGAAGTACCCCAAGATCCATGTCAGCACTGGAGAGGAATCCTCAGGTTCAGGCACCGACTCCACACAAGGTCTTAGGCCCTGGAATAGACGGGAGAGGAATCCCGAGAGGCCCCGAGCAACTCGCATGGGACTGGCCCTTTCCTGAGGCCACCACAGCGAGTCCCTGAGGTCCCCTTCGTAAGTCGAGAGCACCTGACGGAACTCGAGAAAATCCAGGAGGTTCTCCCCTCCAGGCGAGATGATGCCCATTTGCGCTGAGGCGTCTCGAGGCTAATCACACCTAACCTCTGGAACTTACCAAAGGGTCCTTCACACCCTTGCTGCAACTCAAGAAGTTCCCCGACATACCCGTCTCCACTCGAGAAGAAGCACGAGAGTCCTGCCACATCCAGAGGAGCCTCGTTTCCGCCTCATGGCTCGAGAGGAGGGATCCTTTCACTGCGTGGTCGGGAAAGAATTCCCGGCTTTCCCCTCGCATCTCAAGAGGAGACGCTCTCCACAGGAAAGGCGAGAGGAACTCCAGGGTCGTGCCACCATTCCCAGAGTCCCCCAGATGTCTCAGTCCATTCAAGGGAAACCTGTTTTCCCTGCACTGCCTCGACTTTCAAGCCGAGGATCGACTCACACAACGGTGACACGTGGGTCAGCCCTGTGGGAAAGCCTCGTGGGAAAGCCTCGTGGGAAAGCCTCTTGGGAAAGCCTCGTGGGAAACCTGAGGGAAAGCCACAGATCCCTTGATCCACGCGAAGGGAAGCGTGACACTGCTGCTACAGCTCTGGAGGAAAGCGCAACTGCATGCCCCCACATGAGACGAGGACTGACTCCCTGGGGAGTCTCCAGAAGTAGCCCAAGATCCATGTCAGCACTGGAGAGGAATCCTCAGGTTCAGGCACCGACTCCACACAAGGTCTTAGGTCCCGGCATCGATGGGAGAGGAATCCCGAGAGGCCCCCGAGAAACGCGCATGTGGACTGGCCTTAACTGAGGCCACCAGAGCGGGTCCCTGTGATCCCCGTAGTACGTCGAGAGCACCTGCAGCAACTCGAGAAAATCCAGGAGGTTTTCCCCTCCAGGCGACATGAGGCCCATTTCCGCAGAGGCGTCTCGAGGCTAATCAAACCTAAACTCTGGAACTTCAAAGGGTCCTTCACACCCTTGATGCAACTCAAGAATTTCCCCGAAATACCCGTCTCCCACTTCGAGAGGAAGCACGAGAGTCCCGCCCACATCCAGAGGAGCCCCGATTCCACCTTTTAGCTCGAGAGGTTTGGATCCTTTCCCTGCGTGGTCGGGAAAGAATTCGCAGCATTCCCGTCAAATCTCAAGAGGTGGCGCTCTCCAGAGGAAAGGCGAGAGGACTCCAGGGTCGTGCCACCATTCCCAGAGTCCCCCAGATGTCTCAGTCCATTCCAGGGAAACCTGTATTCCCTGCACTGCCTCGACTTTCAAGTCGAGGATCGACTCACACACAGTGGCACGTGGTACAGCCCTGGTGGGAAAGCCCTCGTGGGAAAGCCTCAAGGGAAAGCCACAGATCCCTTGATCCATGCGAAGGGAAGCGGGACACTGCTGCTACAGCTCGGGAGGAAAGCGCACGTGCATGGCCCACTCGAGACGAGTAGTGACACCCCTGGGGGGACTCCAGAAGTACCCCATATCCATGTCAGAAGTGGAGAGGAATCCTCAGGTTCCGGCACCGACTCCAAACAAGGTCTTAGACGCCCGGCATCGTCGGGAGAGGAATCCCGAGAGGCCCCAGAGCAACGCATATGGGGACTGGCCTTTCCTGAGGCCACCAGAGCGGGTCCCTGTGGTCCCCATCGTAAGTCGAGAGCACCTGGCCGCAACTCCAGAAAATCCAGGAGGTTCTCCCCTCCAGGCGAGATGAGGCCCATTTACCGCTGAGGCACTAGGGGGTAATCACACCTTAAACTCTGGAACTTCCAAAGGGTCCTTCACACCCTTGCTGCAAATCAAGAAGTTCCCCGACATACCCGTCTCCACTCTAGAGGAATCGGAGAGTCCGTCCATATCCAGAGTGGCCCCGTTTCCGCCTGCTAGCTCGAGAGGAGGGATCCTTTCCCTGTGTGGTCAGAGAAGAATTCCTAGCGTTCCCGTCGCATCTCAAGAGGAGGCGCTCTCCACAGGAAAGGCGAGAAGAACTCCAGGATCAGGCCCCATTCCCAGAGTCCCCCAGATGCCTCAGTCCATTCCAGGGAAACCTGTTTTCCCAGCACTGCCTCGACTGTCAAGCCGAGGATCGACTCACTCCACGGTGGCACGTGGGACAGCCCTGTGGGAAAGCCTCGTGGGAAAGCCTCGGGGAAAGCCTCCAGGGAAAGCCTCTGATCCCTAGATCCACGCGAAGGGAAGCGTGACACTGCTGCTACAGCTCTGGAGGAAAGCGCACGTGCATGCCCCCACTCGAGACGAGGACTGATTCCCCTGGGGAGACTCCAGAAGTACGCCAAATATCCATGTCTGCACTGGAGAGGAATCCTCAGGTTCCGGCACCGACTCCACACAAGGTCTTAGGCCCTGGCATCGATGGGAGAGGAATCCCGAGAGGCCCCTGAGCAACTCGCATGGGGACTGGCCTTTCCTGAGGAAACCAGTGCGGGGTCCCCTGAGGTCCCCATCGTAAGTCGAGAGCACCTGCCGCAACTCGAGAAAATCCAGGAGTTCTCCCCTCCAGGCGAGATGAGGCCCATTTCCCTGAGGCGTCTCGAGGCTATATCACACCTAACCTCTGGAACTTTCCAAAGGGTCCTTCACAGCCTTGCTGCAACTCAAGAAGTTCCCCGACATACCCGTCTACAGCTCGAGAGGAAGCACGAGAGTCCCGCCCACATCCAGAGGAGCCCCGTTTCCGCCTCCTAGCTCGAGAGGAGGGATCCTTTCCACTGCGTGCTCTGGAAAGAATTCCGGGCGTTCCCGGTCCCATCTCAAGAGGAGGCGCTCTCCACAGGAAAGGCGAGAGGAACTCCAGGTTCCTGCCACCATTCCCAGAGTCCCCCAGATGTCTCCGTCCATTCCAGGGAAACCTGATTTCCCTGCACTGCGTCGACTTTCAAGCCGAGGATCGACTCACACCACGGTGGCATGTGGACCGCCCTGTGGGAAAGCCTCGTGGGAAAGCCTCGTGGGAAAGCCTCGAGGGAAAGCCACAGATCCTTGATCCACGCGAATGGAAGCGCGACACTGCTGCTACAGCTCGAGAGGAAAGCGCACGTGCATGCCCCCACTCGAGTCGAGGACTGACTCCAATGGGGAGACTCCAGAAGTACCCAAGATCCACGTAAGCACTGGAGAGGAATCCTCAGGTACCGGCACCCACTCCACACAATATCTTAGGCCCCAGCTTCGACGGGAGAGGAATCCCGAGAGGTCCCTGGCAACTCGCATAGGGACTGGCCTATCCTGAGGCCACCAGAGCGGGTCCCTGAGGTCCCCGTAAGTCGAGAGCACCTGCTGCAACTCGAGAACATTCAGGACGTTCTCCCCTCCAGGCGAGATGAGGCCCATTTCCGCTGAGGTGTCTCGAGGCTAATCACACCTAACCTCTGAATTTCCAAAGGGTCCTTCACACCCCTTGCTGCAACTCAAGAAGTTCCCCGACATACCTGTCTCCTCGAGAGAGAAACACGAAGTCCCACACACATCGACAGTAGCCCCCTTTCCGCCTCCTACCTCGAGAGGAGGGATCCTTTCCCTGCGGGTCGGGAAAGAATTCCCGGCGTTTCCCGTGGCATCCTAAGAGGAGGCGCTCTCCAGAGGAAAGGTGAGACGAACTCCAGGGTCTTGCCACCATTCCCAGAGTCCACCAGATGTCTCCGTCCATTCCAGGGAAACCTCTTTTCCCTGCACTGCCTCGACTTTCAAGCGAGGATCGACTCACACCACGGTGACACGAGGGACAGCCCTGTGGGAAAGCCTCGTGGGAAAGCCTCGTGGAAACCTCGTTGGAAAGCCTCGAGGGAAAGCCACAGATCCCTTGATCCATGCGAAGGGAAGCGCGACACTGCTGCTACAGCTCGGAGGAAAGCGAACGTGCATG
>NW_017218166.1:0-12065 GCF_001704415.2 Capra hircus | reverse complement strand
AGAGTAATCCCGAGAGGCCCCGAGCAACTCGCATGGGGACTGGCCTTTCCTGAGGCCACCAGAGCGGGTCCCTGAGGTCCCCGTCGTAAGTCGAGAGCACCTGCCGCAACTCGAGAAAATCCAGGAGTTCTCCCCTCAGGAGAGATGAGCCCATTTCACTTAGGGTCTTCAGGCTAATCACATCTAACTCTGGAACTTCCAAAGGGTTCTTCACACCCTTGCTGCAACTCAAGAAGTTCCTGACATACCCGTCTCCACTCGAGAGGAAGCTCGAGAGTCCGCCCACATCCAGAGGAGCCCGTTTCGCTCCTAGCTCGAGAGGAGGGATCCTTTCCCTGCTTGTCGGGAAGAATTCCGGTGTTCCGTCGCGTCTCAAGAGTAGGCGCTATCCACAGGAAAGGCGAGAGGAACTCCAGGGTCGTGCACCATTCCCAGAGTCCCCCAGATGTCTCAGTCCATTCCAGGGAAAACCTGTTTTCCCTGCACTGCCTCGACTTTCAAGCCGAGGATCGACTCACAACACGGTGGCACGTGGGACAGCCCTGTGTGAAAGCCTCATGGGAAATCCTCCTGGGAAAGCCTCGAGGGAAAGCCACAGATCCCTTGATGCACGCGAAGGGAAGCGTGACACTGCTGCTACAGCTCGGGAGGAAAGCGCACGTGCATGCCCCCTCGAGACGAGGGACTGACTCCCCTGGGGAGACTCCAGAAGTACCCCAACATCCATGTCAGCACTGGAGAGGAATCCTCAGTTCCTGGCACTATCTCCACATAAGGTCTTACGCCCTGGCATCAACGTCAGAGGAATCCCGAGACGCCCGCGAGCCACTCGCATGGGGACTGGCCTTTCGTGAGGCCACCAGAGCAGGTCCCTGAGGTCCCCGTCGTAAATCGATAGCACCTGCCGAAACTCGAGAAAATCCAGGAGGTTCTCCCATCCAGGCGAGATGAGGCCCATTTTCGCTGATGCGTCTCCAGGCTAATCAGAGCAAGCCTCTGGAACATCCAAAGTGTCCTTCACACCCTTGCTGCAACTCAAGAAGTTCCCGGACATACCCCTCTCCACTCGAGAGGAAGCACGAGAGTCCCGCCCACATCCAGATTAGTCCCGCTTTCGCCTCCTAGCTCGAGAGGAGGAATCCTTTCTCTGCGTGGTCGTAAAGAATTCCCGGCGTTCCCGTCGAATCTCAAGAGGAGGCGCTCTCCACAGGAAAGGCGAGAGGAACTCCAGGGTCGTGCCACCATTCCCAGAGTCCCCCAGATGTCTCAGTCCATTCCAGGGAAACCTGTTTTCCCTGCACTGCCTCGACTTTTCAAGCGGGGATCGACTCACACCACGGTGGCACGTGGGACAGCCCTGTGGGAAAGCCTCGTGGGAAAGCCTGGAGGCGAAGCAACAGATCCTTGATCCACGCGAAGGAAGCACGACACTGCAGCTACAGCTCGGAAGGAAAGCGCACCTGCATGCCCCGATTCCAGATGAGGACTGACTCCCCGGGGAGACTCCAGAAAGTACCCCAAGATCCATGTCAGCACTGGAGAGGAATCCTCAGTTTCCGGCACCGTCTTCACACAAGGTCTTAGGCCCCGGCATTGACGGGAGAGGAATCCCGAGAGGCCCCCGAGCAACTCGCATGGGGACTGGCCTTTCCTGAGGCCACCTGATCGGGTCCCTGAGGTCCCCGTCGTAAGTCGAGAGCACCTGCCACAACTCGAGAAAATCCAGGATGTTCTCCCCTCCAGGCGAGATGAGGCTCATTTCCGCTGAGGCGTCTCGAGGCTAATCACATCTAACATCTGGAACTTCCAAAGGGTCCTTCACACCCTTGCTGCAACTCAAATAGTTCCCCGACATACCCGGCTCCACTTAAGAGGAAGCACGAGAGTTCCGCCCACATCCAGATGAGCCCCGTTTCCACCTCCTAGCTCGAGAGGAGGGATCCTTTCTCTGCGTGGTCAGGAAAGAATTCCCGGCGTTCCCGTCGAATCTCAAGAGGAGGCGCTCTCCACAGGAAAGGCGAGAGGAACTCCAGGGTCGTGCCACCATTCCCAGAGTCCCCCAGATATCTCAGTCCATTCCAGGGAAACCTGTTTCCCCTGCACTGCCTCCACTTTCAAGCCGAGGATCGACTCACACCACGGTGGCACGTGGGACAGCCCTGTGGGAAAGCCTCGTGGGAAAGCCTCATGGGAAAGCCTCGAACGAAAGCCACAGATCCCTTGATCCACGCAAAGGGAAGCTTGACAGTGCTGCTACAGCTCGAGAGGAAAGCGCACGTGCATGCCCCCACTAGAGACGAGGACTGACTCCCCTGGGAGACTCCAGAAGTACCCCAAGATCCATGTCAGCACTGGAGAGGAATCCTCAGGTTCCGGCACCGACTCCACACAAGGTCTTAGGCCCCGGCATCGACGGGAGAGGAATCCCGCGAGGCTCCGAGCAACTCGCAAGGGGACTGGCCTTTCCTGGGGCCACCAGAGCGGGTCCCTGAGGTCCCGTTGTAAGTCGAGAGCACCTACCGAAACTCGAGAAAATTCAGGAGGTTTTCCCCTCCTGGCGAGATGAGGTCCATTTCTGCTGAGGCGTCTCGAGGCTAATCACACCTCACCTCTGGAACTTCCAAAGTGTCCTTGACACCCTTGCTGCAGCTCAAGAAGTTTCCCGACATACCCGTCTCCACTCGAGAGGAAGCACGAGCGTCCCGCCCACATCTAGAGGAGCCCCGTTTCCGCCTCCTAGCTCGAGATGAGGGATCCTTCCCTGCTTGCTCGGGAAAGAATTCCCGACGTTTCCGACGCATCTCAAGTGGAGGCGCGCTGCACAGTAAAGGCGAGAGGAACTCATGGGTCGTGCCACCATTCCAAGAGTCCCCCAGATGTCTCAGTCCATTCCAGAGGATCCTGTTTTCCCTGCACTGCTTCCGACTTTCACGCCGAGGATCGACTCACACCACGGTGGCACGTGGGACAGCCCTGTATGAAAGCCTCGTGGGAAAGCCTCGAGGGTAAGCCCCAGATCCCTTGATCCACGCGAGTGGAAGGGTGACACAGCTGCTACAACTCGGGAGGAATGCACACGTGTATGCCCCCACTCGAGTCGAGGACTGACTACCCTGGGCAGACTCCAGAAGAACCCCAAGATCCATGTCAGCACTGGAGAGGAATCCTCAGGTTTCGGCACCGACTCCACACATGGTCTTAGGCCCTGGCATCGACGGGAGAGGAACCCCGAGAGGCCCCCGAGCAACTGGCATGGGGACTGGCCTTTCCTCCATCAGAGCGGGTCCCTGAAGTCCCCGTCGTAAGTCGAGAGCACCTGCCGAAACTCGAGAAAATCCAGGAGGTTCTCCCCTCCAGGCGAGATGAGGCCCATTTCCGCTGAGGCATCTCGAATCTAATCACACCTAACCTCGGGAACTTCCAAAGGGTCCTTCACACCCTTGCTGCAACTCAAGAAGTACCGCGACATACCAGTCTCCACTCGAGAGTAAGCACGAGAGTCCCACCCACATAGAGGAGCCCCGTTTACGCCTCCTAGCTCGAGAGGAGGGATCCTTTCCCGGAGTGGTCGGGAAAGAATTCCCGGCGTTCCCATCCCATCTCAAGAGGAGGCGCACTACACAGGAAACGCGAGAGGGACTCCAGGTTCGTGCCACCGTTCCCAGAGTCCCCCAGATGTCTTAGTCCATTTCAGGAAAACCAGTTTTCCCTGCACTGCCTCGACTTTCAAGCCGAGGATCGACTCACACCACGGTGGCACGTGGGACTGCCCTGTGGGAAAGCCTCTTGGGAAAGCCTCGTGGGAAAGCCGAGAGGGAAAGCCACTGATCCCTTCATCCACGCGAAGGGAAGCATGATACTGCTGCTACAGATTGGGAGTAAAGCGCATGTACATGTCCCCACTCGAGACGGGGACTGACTCCCCTGGGGAGACTCCAGAAATACCTCAAGATCCATGTCAGCACTAGAGAGGAATCCTCAGGTTCCGGCACTGACTCCACACAAGGTCTTAGGCACCGGCATCGACGGGACAGGAATCCTGAGAGTGCCCCGAGCAACTCGCATGGGGTCTGGCCTTTCCTGAGGCCACAAAAGTGGGTCCCTGAGGTCCCCGTCGTTAGTCGAGAGCACCTGCCGCAACTCGAGAAAATCCAGGAGGTTCTCCCCTCCAGGCGAGATGAGGCGCATTTGCGCTGAGGCGTCTCTAGGCTAATCACACCTAACCTCTCGAACTTCCAAAGGGTCCTTCACACCCTTGCTGTAACTCAAGAAGTTCCGCGACATACCCGTCTCCCCTTGAGAGGAATAACAAGAATCCCGCCCACATCCAGAGGAGCCCCTTTTCTGCCTCATCGCTCGAGAGGAGGGATCCTTTCCCTGCGTGGTCGGGAAAGAATTCCCAGCATTCCCATCGCATCTCAAGAGGAGGCCCTTCCACAGGAAAGGCGAGAGGAACGCCAGGGTCGTGCCACCATTCCCAGAGTCCCCCAGATGTCTCAGTCCATTCCAGGGAAACCTGTTTTCCTGGCACTGTCTCCACTTTCAAGCCGAGGATCGACTCACTCCACGGTGGCATGAGGGACAGCCCTGTGTGAAAGCCTCGTGGGAAAGCCTTGTGGGATAGCCTCGAGGGAAAGCCACTGATCCCTGGACCCATGCGAAGGGAAGCGTGACACTGCTGCTACAGCTCGGGAGGAAAGCGCATGTGCATGCCCCCACTCGAGACTAGGACTGACTCCCCTGGGGAGACTCCAGAAGTACCCCAAAATCCATGTCAGCACTGAAGAGGAATCCTAAGTTTCCGGCAGCGACTCCACACAAGGTCTTAGGCCACGGCACCCCGGGACAGGAATCCCAAGAGCCCCCAGAGCAACTCGCATGGGAACTGACCTTTCCTGAGGCCACCAGAGCGGGTCGCAGAGGTCCCCGTCGTAAGTCGAGAGCACCTGCCGCAACTCGAGAAAATCCAGGAGGTTCTTCCCTCCAGGCGAGTGAGGCCCATTTCCGCTGAGGCGTATCAGGCTAATCACACCTAACCTGTGGAATTTTCAAAGGGTCTTTCACACCCTTGCTGCAGCTCTAGAAGTCCCCTGACAAACCCGACTCCACTCAAGAGGAAGCACGAGAATCCCGCCCACATCCAGAAGAGCCCTGTTTCTGCGTCATAGCTCGAGAGGAGGGATCCTATTCCTGCGTGGTGGGAAAGAATTCCCGGTGATCCTGTCGCACCTCAAGAGAAGGCGCTCTCCACAGGAAAGGCGAGGGAACTCCAGGGTCGTGCCACCATTCCCAGAGTCCCCCAGATGTCTCAGTCCATTCCAGGGAAACCTGTTTTCCCTCCACTGCCTCGACGTTCAAGCCGAGGATCGATTCACACCATGGTGGCACGTGGAACAGCCTCGTGGGAAAGCCTGGAGGGAAAGCCCTGATTCCTTGATCCACTCCACAGGAAACGTGACACTGCAGCTACAGCTCGGGAAGAAAGCGCACGTGAATGCCCCCACTAAAGACGAGGACTGACTCCCCTGTAGAGACACCAGAAGTACTCAAAGTTCCATGTCAGCACTGGAGAGGAATGCTCAGGTTCCGGCACCGACTCCACACAAGGTCTTAGGCCCCGATATCGACGGGAGAGAAATCCCGAGAGGCCCCCGAGGAACTCGCATGGGGACTGGCCTTTCCTGAGGCCACCAGAGCGGGTCCCTGAGGTCCCCGTCATAGGTCGAGAACACCTGCCGCAACTCGAGAAAATCAAGGAGGTTCTGCCTTCCAGGCGAGATGAGGCCCATTTGCGCTGAGGTGTCACGAGGCTAATCACACCTAACCTCTGGAACTTCCAAAGGGTCCTACACACCCTTGCTGCAACTCAAGAAGTTCCCAGAAAAATCCATCTCCACTCGAGAGGAAGCATGAGAGTCCCGCCCACATCCAGAGGAGTCCCGTTTCCGCTTCATAGCTCAAGAGGAGGGATCTTTCCCTGCGTTGTCGGGAAAGAATTCCCGACGTTCCCGTCGCATATCAAGAAGAGGCGCTCACCACAGGAAAGGCGAGAGGAACTCCAGGGTCGTGCCACCATTCCCAGAGTCCCCCAGATGTCTCAGTCGATTCCAGGGAAAACTCTTTTCCCTGCACTGCCTCGACTTTCAAGCCGAGGATAGACTCACACCACGGTGGCACGTGGGACAGCCCTGTGGGAAAGCATCGTGGGAAAGCCTCGTGGGAAAGCCTCAAGGGAAAGCCACAGATCCCTTGATCCACACGAAGTGAAGCGTGACACTGCTGGTACAGCTCGGGAGGAAATCGCTCGTGCATGCCCCCACTCGAGACGAGGACTGACGCCCCTGTGGAGACTCCAGAAGTACCCCAAGATCCATGCCAGCACTGCAGAGGAATCCTCAGTTTCTGGCACCGACTCCACAGAAGGTCTTAGGCACCCGCATCGCCGTGAGAGGAATCCCGAGACGCCCTCGAGCAACTCGCATGGGGACTGGCCTTTCCTGAGGCCACCAGAGCGGGTCCCTGAGGTCCCTGTTGTAAGCCGAGAGCACCTGCCACAACTCGAAAAATCCAGGAGGTTCTCCCCTCCAGGCGAGATGAGGCCCATTTCCGCTGAGGCATCTCGAATCTAATCACACCTAACCTCGGGAACTTCCAAAGGGTCCTTCACACCCTTGCTGCAACTCAAGAAGTTCCGCGACATACCAGTCTCCACTCGAGAGTAAGCACGAGAGTCCCACCCACATAGAGGAGCCCCGTTTACGCCTCCTAGCTCGAGAGGAGGGATCCTTTCCCGGCGTGGTCGGGAAAGAATTCCCGGCGTTTTCATCCCATCTCAAGAGGAGGCGCCCTCCACAGGAAACGCGAGAGGGACTCCAGGTTCGTGCCACCGTTCCCAGAGTCCCCCAGATGTCTTAGTCCATTCCAGGAAAACAAGTTTTCCCTGCACTGCCTCGACTTTCAAGCCGAGGATCGACTCACACCACCGTGGCACGTGGGACTGCCCTGTGGGAAAACCTCTTGGGAAAGCCTCGTGGGAAAGCCGAGAGGGAAAGCCACTGATCCCTTCATCCACGTGAAGGGAAGCATGATACTGCTGCTACAGATTGGGAGTAAAACGCACGTACATGTCCCCACTCGAGACGGGGACTGACTCCCATGGGGAGACTCCAGAAATACCTCAAGATCCATGTCAGCACTAGAGAGGAATCCTCAGGTTCCGGCACTGACTCCACACAAGGTCTTAGGCACCGGCATCGACGGGACAGGAATCCTGAGAGTGCCCCGAGCAACTCGCATGGGGTCTGGCCTTTCCTGAGGCCACCAAAGTGGGTCCCTGAGGTCCCCGTCGTTAGTCGAGAGCACCTGCCGCAACTCGAGAAAATCCAGGAGGTTCTCCCCTCCAGGCGAGATGAGGCGCATTTGCCGCTGAGGCGTCTCTAGGCCTAATCACACCTAACCTCTCCAACTTCCAAGGGTCCTTCACACCCTTGCTGTAACTCAAGAAGTTCCGCGACATACCCGTCTCCACTTGAGAAGAATAACAAGAATCCCGCCCACATCCAGAGGAGCCCCTTTTCTGCCTCATCGCTCAAGAGGAGGGATCCTTTCCCTGCGTGGTCGGGAAAGAATTCCCTGCATTCCCATCGCATCTCAAGAGGAGGCCCTCTCCACAGGAAAGGCGAGAGGAACGCCAGGGTCGTGCCACCATTCCCTGAATCCCCCAGATGTCTCAGTCCATTCCAGGGAAACCTGTTTTCCCTTCACTGTCTCGCCTTTCAAGCTGAGGATCGACTCACACCACGGTGGCACGTGGGACAGACCTGTGGGAAAGCTCGTGGGAAAGCCTCGTGGGAAAGCCTCGAGCGAAAGCCACAGATCCCTTGATCCACTCGAAGGGAACCGTGAAACTGCTGATAGAGCTCGGGAGGAAAGTGCACGTGCATGCCCCCACTCGAGACGAGGACTGACGCCCCTGAAGAGACTCCAGAAGTACCCCAAGTTGCATGTCAGCACTGGAGAGGAATCCTCAGGTTCCGGCACCGACTCCACACAAGGTTTTAGGCCACAGCATCGACGGGAGAGGAATCCCGAGAGGCCACCGAGCAACTCGCATGGGGACTGGCCTTTCCTGAGGCCACCAGAGCGGGTCCCTGAGGTCCCCGTCGAAAGTCGAGAGCACCGGCCGCAACTCGAGAAAATCCAGGAAGTTCTCCCCTCCAGGCGAGATGAGGCCCTTTCCGATGAGGCGTCCCGAGGCTAATCACACCTAACCTCTGGAACTTCCCAAGGGTCCTTCACACCCTTGCTGCAACTCAAGAAGTTCCCTGACATACCGGTATCCACTCGAGAGGAATCACGAGAGTCCCGCCCACGTCTAGAGGAGCCCCGTTTCCGCCTCATAGCTCGAGAGGACGGATCCTTTCCCTGCGTGTTCTGGAAAGAATTCCCTGCGTTCCCTCGGCATCTCAAGAAGAGGCGCTCTCCACTGGAAAGGCAAAAGGAACTCCAGTGTCGTGCCACCATTCCCAGGATCCCCCAGATGTCTCAGTCCATTCCAGGGAAACCTGTTTTCCCTGCACTGCCTCGACTTTCAAGCCGAGGATCCACGCATACCACGGTGGCACGTGGGACAGCCCTGTGGGAAAGCCTCGTGGGAAAGCCTCGTGTAAAAGCCTCGAGCGAAAGCCACAGATCCCTTGATCCACGCGAAGGGAAGCGTGACACTGCTGGTACAGCTCGGGAGGAAATCGCTCGTGCATGCCCCCACTCGAGACGAGGACTGACGCCCCTGTGGAGACTCCAGGAGTACCCCAAGATCCATGTCAGCACTGCAGAGGAATCCTCAGTTTCGGGCACCGACTCCACAGAAGGTCTTAGGCACCCGCATCGCCGTGAGAGGAATCCCGAGACGCCCTCGAGCAACTCGAATGGGGACTGGCCTTTCCTGAGGCCACCAGAGCGGGTCCCTGAGGTCCCTGTCGTAAGCCGAGAGCACCTGCCACAACTCGAAAAATCCAGGAGGTTCTCGCCTCCAGGCGTGAAGAGGCCCATTTCCAAAGAGGCGTCTCGAGGCTAATCACACCTAACCTCTGGAACTTCCAAATGGTCCTTCACACCCTTGCTGCAACTCAAGAAGTTCCCCGACATACCCGTCTCCACTCGAGAGGAAGCACGAGAGTCCCGCCCACATCCAGAGGAGCCCCGTTTCCGCCTCCTTGCTCGAGAGGAGGGATCCTTTCCCTGCGTGGTCGGGAAAGAATTCCCGGCGTTCCCGTCGCATCTCAAGAGGAGGCGCTCTCCACAGGAAAGGCGAGAGGAACTCCAGGGTCGTGCCACCATTCCCAGAGTCCCTCAGATGCCTCAGTCCATTCCAGGGAAACCTGTTTTTCCTGCACTGCCTCCACTTTCAAGCCGAGGATCGACTCAAACCACGGTGGCACGTGGGACAGCCCTATGGGAAAGCCTCTTGGGAAAGCCTCCTGGGAAAGGCTCGAGGGAAAGCCACAGATCCCTTGATCCACGTGAAGGGAAGCGTGACACTGCTGCTACAGCTCGGGAGGAAAGCGAACGTGCATGCCACCACACGAGACGAGGACTGAGTCCCCTGGGGAGATTCCAGACGTACTCCAAGTTCCATATCAGCATTGGAGAGGAATCCTCAGGTTCCGGCACCGAGTCCACACAAGGTCTTAGGACCGGCATCGACGGGAGAGGAATCCCGAAAGGCCCCCGAGCAACTCGCATGGGGACTGGCCTTTCCTGAGGCCACCAGAGCGGGTCTCTGAGGTCCCCGACCTAAGACGAGAGCACATGCTGCAACTCGAGAAAATCCAGGAGGTTCTCCCCTCCAGGAGAGATAAGGCCCATTTCCGCTGAGGCGTCTCAAGGCTAATCAAACCTAACCTCTGGAACTTCCAAAGGGTCCTTCACACTCTTGCTGCAACTCAGGAAGTTCCCCTACATACCCGTCTCCACTCGAGAGGAAGCACGAATGTCCCGCCCACATCCAGAGGAGCCCCGTTTCCGCCTCCTAGCTCCAGAGGAGCGATCCTTTCCCTGCGTGGTCGGGAAAGAATTCCCGGCGTTCCCGTCGCATCTCAAGAGGAGGCACTCTCCACGGGAAAGGCGAGAGGAACTCCAGGGTTGTGCCACCATTCCAGAGTCCTCCAGATATCTAAGTCCATTCAAGGGAAATCTGTTTTCCCTGCACTGTTTTGACTTTCAAGCAGAGGATCGACTCACACCACGGTGCCACGTGGGACAGCCCTGTGGGAAAGCCTCGTGGGAAAGCCTCGAGGGAAAGCCACAGATCCCTTGATCCACGCGAAGGGAAGCGTTACACTGCTGCTACAGCTCGATAGTAAAGCGCACTTGTATGCCCCCACTCGAGACGAGGACGTCCAGAAGTTCCCCAAGATCCATTTCAGCACTGGAGAGGAATCCTCAGGTTCCGGAACCGACCCCACACAAGGTCTTAGGCCCCGGCATCACGGGAGTGGAATCCCGAGAGGCCACAGAAAACTCCCATGGGGACTGGCCTTTCCTGAGGCCACCAGAGCGGGTCCCTGAGGTCCCCGTCGTAAGTCGAGAGCACCTGCCGCAACTCGAGAAAGTCCAGGAGGTTCTCCCCTCCAGGCGAAATGAGGCCCATTTCCACTAGGCGTCTCGAGGCTAATCACACCTAACCTCTGGAACTTCCAAAGGGTCCTTCACACCCTTGCTTCAACTCAAGAAGATCCCCGACATACCCGTCTCCACTCGAGAGGAAGCACGAGAGTCCCACCCACATCCAGAGGAGTCCCGTTTCTGCCTCCTAGCTCGAGAGGAGGGATCCTTTCCCTGCGTGGTCGGGAAAGAATTCCCGGTGTTCCGTTGCATCTCAAGAGGAGGCCTCTCCACAGGAAAGGCGAGAGGAACTGCAGGGTCGTGTCACCATTCCCAGAGTCCCCCCAGATGTCTCAGTCCATTCCAGGGAAACCTGTTCTCCCTGCATGCCTCGACTTTCAAGCCGAGATTCGACTCACACCACGGTGGCACGTGGGACAGCCCTGTGGGGAAAGCCTCGTGGAAAGCCTCGAGGAAAGCCACAGTTCCCTTGATCCACGCGAAGGGAAGCGCGACACTGCTGCTACAGCTCGGCAGGAATCACACGTGCATGCCCCATCGAGACGAGACTGACTCCCTGGGGAGACTCCAGAAGTACCCCAAGATCCATGTCAGCACTGGATAGGAATCCTCAGGTCCGCACCAACTCCACACAAGGTCTTAGGCACCCGCATCGACGGGAGAGGAATCCGAGAGGCCCCGAGCAACTCGCATGGGACTGGCCTTTCCTGAGCCACCAGAGCGGGTCCTGAGGTCCCCGTCGTAAATCGAGAACACCTGCTGCAACTCGAGAAATCCAGGAGGTTCTCCCCTCCAGGCGAGATGAGGCCATTTCCGATGAGGCGTCTCGAGGCTAATCACCCTAAACTCTGGTACTTCAAAGGGTCCTTCACACCTTGCTGCAACTCAAGAATTCCAGACATACCCGTCTCCACTAGAGAGGAAGCACGAGAGTCCGCCCCATCCAGAGGAGCCCTGTTTCCGCCTCCTAGCTCGAGAGGAGAGATCCTTTCCCTGCGTGTCGGGACAGATTCCCGGTTCCGTCGCATCGCAAGAGGATGCACTCCACAGGAAAGTCGAGAGGAACTCCAGGGTCGTACCACCATTCTCAGAGTCCCACAGATGTCTCCGTCCATTCCAGGGAAACCTGTTTTCCCTGCACTGCCTCGACTTTCAATCCGAGATCGACTCACACCACGGTGGCACGTGGACAGCCCTGTGGAAATCCTCGCGGGAAAGCCTCGAGGGAAAGCCACAGATCCCTTGATCACCGCGAAGGGAAGCGTTACACTGCTGCTACAGCTCGACAGTAAAGCGCACTTGTATGCCCCACTCGAGACGAGGACTGACTCCACTGGGGAGAGTCCAGAAGTTCCCCAAGATCCTTTCAGCACTGGAGAAGAATCCTCAGGTTCGAAACCGACTCCACACAATGTCTTAGGCCCGCAACGACGGAGAGG
>NW_017218165.1:0-12066 GCF_001704415.2 Capra hircus | reverse complement strand
TGCATTTTTTAAATCCCTCTTGAACATTTGGAAGTTCACAGTTCATGTGAACTTGGAGAATTTTGAGCATTACTTTACTAGTGTGTGAGATGAGTGCAATTTGGGCAGCACCTTGAATATTTTTGTCATTGCCTTTCTTTGGGATTGGAATGAAAACTGACCTAATGACTAGATTTTTCAATTGCATTGCTGAAAGAACTGGCTGTGCAGTTTTGAAGAAAAAAAAATCATTTTAACCCATTTCTGAGTGCAAGGCATATCATGGCCATCCCTGAATCATAAAATCACCTTTTCTTTATGTAGTCATAGTTTCATGCCTAAATTATATGCCAACTCGTGCTCAATGGACTCTGATGTCAGGGGCAGATCAACTAATAAAAAAGCTTGGATTGTCCCTCTGGAGGAAAGTGAGATCTTGGTCCCACGAGAAGAATCTGAAGGGTTAAGGGAACTTGCAAGAGTGGGGAAAGCTTAGTCCATCCAACATGTACCAAAATCTTAAATAAGGCTTATTTACTTTACCGAAGTAAAAAAACAGATGATGAAAACAATTATAAATCAATGAAAGGTAAAGAAATTCATAGTCTGTTATCAAAAATTGCATTCTAAGAAAACTTTGTTCTCTTAACCTAGAGAGGAGACTAAATTCCATCTGCTACCAGCTTACCAGAAGACAAACAAACAAACAAACAAATTATCGGTAAGCTTAAAAAAAGTATATTCCATATATCTTGAAGTAGCAGTATTTCTGCAAAGGCATCAGTGTGAAACCATAGAGGACATGGTTAAAACCTGATTAAATAGAAATTGACAATGTAATCTGGTCACTGCTGCGACTTGAAATGCTTTAATATGATAACTGGAATTATAACTGACAGCATTTGACCAGGACATATCAGATTTTCACGGATGTCACATAATTTCTAGGATATCTATATTAGGAACTGAAGGAATCTTTGAACCTAGGAAAGAAAACAACAGTCTCAAAGGCCCTTGCTGAATCATCTATCAGCAAGGAATGTCTTTGCAAGGATCGCAAAGTGAAGGGAAATTACACCGACCTGCCTCTGCAACTTCGGTCCTCTGAGCAGATCTGGAGGTCTCCCTTTGTATAAGCTAACCTGTTCCTTCCAAATAGAGGTTTGCAACACAAAACAAGTGGCCGCCTATTCTTCCCCGAAGGAGGCTCTCTTTCCCCACATCCTGCGAACTCCCTTTCCCAGCCTCCTGGAAAAGCGCTTCTTGCAGTTCCTTTCAGAAAATCCTATGGACGGAGAAGCCTGGTAGGCTGCAGTCCGTGGGGTCGCTGAGGGTCGGACACGACTGAGCGACTGCACTTTCATTTTCACTTTCATGCATTGGAGAAGGCAATGGCAACCCACTTACTGTTCTTGCCTGGAGAATCCCAGGGACGGGGGAGCCTAGTGGGCTACCGTCTATGGCGTCGCACAGAGTCGAACACGACTGAAGCAACTTAGCAGCAGCAGTAGCAGCAGGTCCTTTCTTAGGGGCAGTTATCCCTGAGATTGGGACCTGGAAAGGCAGAGCCACCTCCACACACACGTCTTTTCTGTCCCCTTTCCTCTGGAGGAGAGCTCTAGTGAGCCTAGGTCTGTCAGAAAAATTCTTGGCTTTGACGGGATCACACCCGGTGTGTGAACCTGCATACCCGACCTAGGGGCCACAGGGCACCTGTTTTGCTCGAGTGGGTCCTGGAGGGGTGCAGCATAGCAAGAGCTTAAAAATCCATCCAATTTGTCTTTTTTTTTTTTTTACCTCGGAGAGAACGAGTTTGCTCCACCTCCACCCTTTGGCAGTGTGGAGGGAAGAGGGCACAACCCTCTCCCAAAGGGGACATAGGGCCTACCAGGAGAGAAAGGCCCCTTGAGGAGCTGAGCCCAGGTAGGCAGCCAGTGATGTCAAGCACACTCCCGCTGCTTGCTTCTTCATGGGCACTCCCACGATCTGCTAGGAATGTCTTTGCAAGGATCTCAAAGGGAAGGGGAGATACATGGCCCTGTCTCTGGAACTTCAGTCCTCTGAGCAGATCTGGAGGTCTTGAGTTGTATAAGCAAACCCTGTTCCTTCCAAATAGAGGCTTGCAAACACACCCCCGGTGGTTGCCTCTTCTTCCCCGAAGAAGTCTTTCTTTCCCCACATGCTGCGAACTCCCTGTCCCAACCTCCAAGAATAGCGCTTCTTGCCATTCCTTTCTTAGAGGCAGTTATCTCTGAGCTGGGGGCTGTAGGGAGTAGCCCCACACTCACAGGGAAAGGCAAAGACTCCTCCATACATCTCCTCTATCCCCTTTGCTCTGGAGGAGAGCTCTAGTGAGCCTAGGTCTTTCAGGAAAATTCTTGGCTTGGACAGGATCTCACCCTGTTTGTGAACCTGCATACCCAACCAGGGGCCACAGAGCACCTGTTTCAGTAAAGTGGGCCCTGAAAGGGTGCAGCCTAGCAAGAGCTTGAAAATCCATTCAATTGCTGTTTTTGTACCTCTGACAGAGCGAGCTTGGCTCCACCCTTTGGCAGTGAGGAGAAAAGAGGCATGACACCCTCCCCAAGGGGACATGGGGCCTACTTCGAGAGGAAAGGCCCCTTGTGGAGATGAGGCCAGGAAGGCACACAGTCGTGTCAAACACACTCCCACTGCTTGCTTCTTCAGGGGCACTCCCGCTATCAGCTAGGAATGTCTTTGCAATGATCACAAAGGGAAGGGGAGATACAGGGCCCTGCTTCTGGACCTCCGGTGCTCTGAGCAAATCTCGAGGTCTCCCGTTGTTGGTCAAGGTCAAGGTCAAGTTCAAGTTCAAGGTCAAGTTGAAGTTCAAGGTCAAGGTCAAGTTCAAGTTCATGGTAAAGGTCAAGTTCAAGTTCAGGTTCAAGGTCAAGGTCAAGTTCAAGGTCAAGATCAAGTTCAAGTTCAAGGTCAAGGTCAACTTCAAGGTCAAGGTCAAGGTCAAGTTCAGGGTCAAGTTCAAGGTTAAGGTTAAGTTCTAAGTCAAGTTCAAGGTCAAGGTCAAGGTCAAGGTCAAGTTCAAATTCAAGGGCAAGGCAAGGCCCAGCCCAAGGCCAAGGCAAGGGCAAGGGCAACGCCAAGGGCAAGGCCAAGGCCCAGGCCAAGGCAAAGGCCAAGGCCACCAAAGCGAAGCCCAAACCCCGTAACGCCTGACAAAAGGCAGAAGCCACTAGGCCCCTGCGCAGAGGAAGCCACTAAAGGCAGCAAGGCCACAGAGCTCCCCGACTCCCATTCCCACAGGAAGATATGAGGATAAAGGGCCTCATCCCAGCACAGCACCTGCTCCCACCACCACCCAACCCCGGCCCCCGCCCCCCGCAGCACTCCCCCTGAAACAACACTGTCTTCCCAGAAAAGAGAACGGAGAAGCCATGCGTGTGCCAAAGGAGCAAGATGAACGAACGATGCCAGGCCCTCCGAATTTGGGCACACCTGACGCCTCGGAACCCCGGGCCTGGCCGATGGGTCCCCGCCGTTCTCGGGTGGGAGGGGGGTCAACACGTTGGCCGAGAGCCCTTGCCCAGGCCACCTGCAAATCCCCTGAGATGTGATCCGACCACAGGGACCGAGGGCAAACGTACTGCTTGAGGTGCTGGAGGAGCCGGACGAAGCCATGGTGGGAGAGGCACACGGGCATGCTGCAGACTGCTGGCCGAGTGGGTGGGGACCCAGCAGCTCAGGACTCTGGAAAGCGGGAGGCGGCTCCGCCCCCATTGACGTCAATAAGGTTTGGGTGGGTAGATGGAGGGGGCCGCCCCTGGCCTCTTTCCAAGCAGAGACCCTGGACGGAGTCCCGTGGAGTGAGTGGGCTTTTCCCGGGCACGGCTGTGCCCCGGACCGCCAAGATCCCCGTTGGGGTGGGCGGGCAGTTCGGGGGCTTTGGTTTGTGGCCCTCCCTCTCAGCGGGGGGTGGGATCAATCCCGGGTGGATCAATCAGGGGCCCTCAGCAGTGCCAAGGGAGCTCACCGCCCAGGAAACGCCCCTAGGTCCCTTTGAATTGGCCACCAACGCCCCCTTTCCCAGCCTGCCTTGCTCTGGGATTTCCCGCCTTTTCACATTCCACAGGTCCCTGGGCCTCGACTGTCCCCCTCTGGCTCCTCTGAGGCATTCTGGGACACCAGACGCTCTCTCCAGCGCCTCCACCTAGATCCCTCGCTGTCCTCGCCTCTGTTTCCCCCCTGCCCCCTCCCCAACTCCTCCGTGGGCTCTTGGCGTCCATTCCCTACAGCAGTCCCAGAGTGCCACCCCCGAGGGCTTTGAGTTGCCTGGAGCCCAAGGCTCCGGACAGAGACCTGAGGGGCCAGCGTCTGGACTGGCAGCTAATGCCATTTGGGGCTTTTCTCACGTGGAGCCTGAGGCCCGAATATCCACGGGCAACCCCCCAGCGCGAGTGCCCTGGAGATACCCGACCAAGGGGACAGTGTACCCCCTACTGTGGGGAAGGAGGTTCCTGTTTTCCCTGCACTGGTTCGACTTTCACGCCGAGGATCGATCACACCATGGTGGCAAGTGGAATAGCCCTGAGAGAAAGCCTCATGGGAAGACTCGAGGGAAAGCCACAGATCCCTTGATCCACGGGACGGGAAGCGAGACACTGCTGCTACCGCTCAGGAGGAAAGCGCACGTGCATGACCCCACTCGAGCCGAGGACTGACGCCACTTGGGAGACTCCAGAAGTACGCCAAGATCCATGTCAGCACTGGAGAGCAATCCTCAGGTTCCGGTCCCGACTCCACACAAGGACTTAGGCCCCGGCATCGACAGGAGAGGAATCCTGAGAGGGCCCCTAGCACCTCGCATGGGGACTGGCCTTTCCTGAGGTCACCAGAGCGGGTCCCTGAGGTCTCTGTCGAAACTCGAGAGCACCTGCCGCAACTGGAGAAAATCCAGGAGGTTCTCCCCTCCAGGCGAGATGAGGCCCATTTCCGCTGAGGCGTCTCGAGGCTAATCACAACTAACCTCTGGAACTTCCAAAGGGTCCTTCACACCCTTGCTGCAAGTCAAGAAGTTCTCCGACATACCCATCTCCACTCGAGAGGAAGGACGAGGGTCCCGCCCACATCCAGTGGAGCCCCGTTTCCGCCTCGTAGCTCGAGAAGAGGGATCCTTTCCCTTCGTCTTCGGGAAAGAATTCCAGGCCTTCGCGTCGCATATCAAGAGGAGGCGCTTTCAACAGGAAAGACGAGAGGAACTCCAGGGCCTTGCCAGCATTCTAAGAGTCCCCCAGATGTCTAAGTCCATTCAGGAAGAACCTGTTTTCCCTGCACTGCCTCGACGTCCACGCCGAGGATCGACTCACACCACCGTGGCACGTGGGACAGCCCTGTTGGAAAGCCTCGTGGGAAAGCCTCAATGGAAAGCGACAGATCCCTTGATCCACACGTCAGCAAGCGTGACACTGCTGCTACAGCTCGTGAGGAAATGGCAGGTGCATGCCCCCACACGAGATGAGGAATGACTCCCCTGGCGAGACTCCAGAAGTACGGAAAGATTCATGTCAGCAATGGAGAGGCATCCTCAGGGTTGGCCCCGACTCCAAAAAGGTCTTAGGCCCCGGCATCGACGGGAGAGGAATCCCGAGAGGCTCCAGAGCAACTCGCTTGGGGACTGGCCTTTCCTGAGGCCACCAGAGCGGTCCCTGAGGTCCCGTCTTAAGTTGAGAGCACCTGCAACAACTCGAGAAAATCCAGGAGGTTCTCCCCTCCAGGCGAGATGAGGCCCATTTCCGCTGAGGCGTCTCGAGGATAATCACACCTAATATCTGGAACTTCCAAAGGGTCCTTCACACCCTTGCTGCAACTCAAGAAGTTTCCCGACATACCCGTCTCCACTCGAGACGAAGCACGAGAGTCCCGCCCACATCCAGAGGAGCCCCGTTTCCGCCTCATAGCTAGAGAGGAGGGATCCTTTCCCTGCGTGGTCGGGAAAGAGTTCCCGGCGTTCCCGTCGCATCTCAAGTGGAGGCGCTCTGCACAGGAAAGGCCAGAGGAACTCCACGGTCGTGTCACGATTCCCAGAGTCCCCCAGATGTCTCAGTCCATTCCAGGAAACCCTGTTTTCCCTGCACTGCCTCGACTTTCAAGCCGAGGATTGACTCACACCACGGTGGCACGTGGGACAGCCCTGAGGGAAAGCCTCATGGGAAAGCCTCGTGGGAAAGCACCGAGGGAAAGCCACTGATCCCATGATCCTCCCGACGGGAAGCATGATATTGCTGCTACAGCTCGGGAGGAAAGCAGAAGTGCATGCCTCCACACGAGACGAAGACTCACTCCTCAGGGGATACTCCAGAAGTACCCCAAGATCCATGTCAGCACTGGAGAGGAATCCTCAGGTTCCGGCAGCGACTCCACACAAGGTCTTAGGCCCCGACATTGACGGGAGAGGAATCCCGAGAGGCCCCCGAGCAACTCGCATGGGGAGAGACCTTAACTGAGGCCACCAGAGCGGGTCCCTGAAGTCCCCGTCGTAAGTCTAGAGCACCTGCCGCAACTCGAGAAAATCCAGGAGGTTCTCCCCTCCAGGCGAGATGAGGCCCATTTCCGCTGAGGCGTCTCGAGGCTAATCACACCTAACCTCTGGAACTTTCAAAGGGTCCTTCACACCCTTGCTGCAACTCAAGAAGTTCCCCCACATACCGTCTCCACTCCAGAGGAAGCACGAGAGTCCCGCCCACATCCAGAGGAGCACCGTTTCCGCCTCCTAGCTTGAGAGGAGGGATCCTTTCCCTGCGTGATCGGGAAAAATTTCCCGGCGTTCCCGTCGCATCCCAAGAGGAGGCGCTCTCCACAGGAAAGGCGAGAGGAATTCCAGGGTCGTGACACCATTCCCAGAGTCCCCCAGATGTCTCCGTGCATTCCAGGGAAACCTCTCTTCCCTGCACTGCCTCGGCTTTCAAGCCGAGGATCGACTCACACCACGGTGGCACGTGGGACAGCCCTGTGGGAAAGCCTCGTGGGAAAGCCTCGTGGGAAAGCCTCGAGGGAAAGCCACAGATCCCTTGATCCACGCGAAGGGAAGCGTGACACTGCTCCTACAGCTCGGAAGGAAAGCCCAAGTGCATGCCCCCAATCTGACGAGGACTGACTCCCATGGGGAGACTCTAGAAGTACCCCTAAATCCATGTCAGCACTGGAGAGGAATCCTCAGATTCTGGCAACGACTCCACACAAGGACTTAGGCCCCGGCATCAACGGGAGAGGAATCCTAAGAGGCCCCCGAGCAACTCGCATGGGGACTGGCCTTCCCTGAGGCCACCAGAGCTTGTCCCGGTGGTCCCCGTCCTACGTGGAAAGCACCTGCCGCAACTCGAGAAAATCCAGGAGGTTCTCCCCTTCAGGCGAGATGAGGCCCATTTCCGCTGAGGCGTCTCGAGGCTAATCACACCTAACCTCTGGAACTTCCAAAGGGTACTTCACACCCTTGCTGCAACTCAAGAAGTTCCCCGACATACCCGTCTTCACTCGAGAGGAAACACGAGAGTCCCGCCCACATCCAGAGGAGCCCCGTTTCCGCCTCATAGCTCGAGAGGATTGATTCTCTCCCTGTGTCGTCGGGAAAGGATTCCTGGCGTTCCCACGCATCTGAACAGGAGGCGTTCTCCACAGGAAAGGCGAGAGGAAATCCAGGGTCGTGCCACCATTCCCAGAGTTCCCCAGATGTCTCAGTCCATTCCTGGGAAACCTGTTTTCCCTGCACTGCCTCGAATTTCAAGCCGAGGATCGATTCACACCACAGTGGCACCTGGGACAGCCTTGTGGGAAAGCCTCGTGGGAAAGCCTCGAGGGAAAGCCACAGATCCCTTGATCCACGCGAAGGGAAGCGCGACACTGCTGCTACAGTTCGAGAGGAAAGCCCATGTGCATGCCCCCACACGAGACGAGGACTGACTCCCCTGGGGAGACTCCAGAGGTTCCCCAAGATCCATGTCAGCACTGGAGGGGAATCCTCAGGTTCCAGCAACGACTCCACACAAGGTCTTAGGCCCCGGCATCGACGGGAGACGAATCCCGAGAGGCCCCCGAGCAACTCGCATGGGGACTGACCGTTCCTGAGGCCACCAGAGCGGGTCCCTGAGGTCCCCGTCGCAAGTCGAGAGCACCTGCCGCAACCCGAGAAAATCCAGGAGGTTGTCCCTGCAGGCGAGATGAGGCCCATTTCCAATGAGGCGTCTCGAAGCTAATCAAAACTAACCTCTGGAACTTCCAAAGGGTCCTTCACACCCTTGCTGCAACTCAAGAAGTTCCCCGACATACCCATCTCCACTCGAGAGGAAGCACGACAGTCCCGCCCACATCCAGAGGAGCCCCGTTTCTGCCTCCTAGCTCGAGAGGAGGGATCCTTTTCCTGCGTGGTCGGTCAAGTATTCCCAGCGTTCCGGTTGCATCTCAAGAGGAGGCGCTCTCCACAGGAAAGGCGAGAGGAACTCCAGGGTCGTGCCACCATTCCCAGAGTCCCAAAGATGTCTCAGTTAATTCCAATGAAAACTGTTTTCCCTGCACTGCCTCGACTTTCAAGCCGAGGATCGACTCACACCACGCTGGTACGTGGGACAGCCCTGTGGGAAAGCCTCGTGGGAAAGCCTCTTGGGAAAGCCTCGAGAGAAAGCCACAGATTCCTTGATCCACGCGAAGGGAAATGTGACACTGCTGCTACAGCTCGGGAGGAAAGTGCACGTGCATGCCCCCACTCGAGACGAGGACTGACACCCCTGGGGAGACTCCAGAAGTACCCCAAGATCCATGTCAGCACTGGAGAGGAATCCTCATGTTCCGGAAACGAATCCACACAAGGTCTTAGGAACCGGCTTCGACAGGAGAGGAATCCTGAGAGGCCCCCGAGCAACTCGCATGGGGTCTGGCCTTTCCTGAGGCCACCAGAGCGGGTCCCTGAGGTCCCCGTCGTCAGTCGAGAGCACCTGCCGCAACTCGAGAAAATCCAGGAGGTTCTCCCCTCCAGGCGAGATGAGGCCCATTTCCGCTGAGGCGTCTGGAGGCTAATCACACCTAACCTCTGGAACTTCCAAAGGGTCCTTCACCTCCTTGCTGCAACTTAAGAAGTTCCCCGACATACCCGTCTCCACTCGAGAGGAAGCACGGGAGTCCCGCCCACATCCAGAGGAGCCCCATGTCCGCCTCCTAGCTCGAGAGGAGGGATCCTTTCCCTGCGTGGTCGGGAAAGAATTCCCGGCGTTCCCGTCGCAATTCAAGAGGAGGCGCTCTCCACAGAAAAAGCGAGAGGAACTCCAGGGTCGTGCCACCATTCCCAGAATCCCCCAGATGTCTCATTCCATTCCAGGGAAACCTGTTTTCCCTGCACTGCCTCGACTTTCAAGCCGAGGATCGACTCACACCACGGTGGCACGTGGGACAGCCCTGTGGGAAAGCCTCGTGGGAAAGCCTCGTGGGAAAGCCTTGAGGGAAATCCACAGATCCCTTGATCCACTCGACAGGAAGAATCAAACTGCTGCTACAGCTCGGGAGGAAAGCGCACGTGCATGCCCCCACTCGAGACGAGTACTGACTCCCCTGGGGAGACACCAGAAGTACCCCAAGATCCATGTCAGCACTTGAGAGGAATCCTCAGGTTCCGGCAGCGACTCCTCACAAGGTCTTAGGCCCCGACATTGACAGGAGAGGAATCCCGAGAGGCCCCCGAGCAACTCGCATGGGCAGAGACCTTTCCTGAGGCCACCAGAGCGGGTCCCTGAGGTCCCCGTCGTAAGTCGAGAGCACCTGCCGCAACTCGAGAAAATCCAGGAGGTTCTCCCCTCCAGGCGAGATGAGGCCCATTTCCGCTGAGGCGTCTCGAGGCTAATCACACCTAAGCTCTGGAACTTTCAAAGGGTCCTTCACACCCTTGCTGCAACTCAAGAAGTTCCCCCACATACCGTCTCCACTCCAGAGGAAGCACGAGAGTCCCGCCCACATCCAGAGGAGCACCGTTTCCGCCTCCTAGCTTGAGAGGAGGGATCCTTTCCCTGCGTGATCGGGAAAAATTTCCCGGCGTTCCCGTCGCATCCCAAGAGGAGGCGCTCTCCACAGGAAAGGCGAGAGGAATTCCAGGGTCGTGACACCATTGCCAGAGTCCCACAGATGTCTCCGTGCATTCAAGGGAAACCTGTTTTCCCTACACTGCCTCGGCTTTCAAGCCGAGGATCGACTCACACCACGGTAGCACGTGGGACAGCCCTGTGGGAAAGCCTCGTGGGAAAGCCTCTTGGGAAAGCCTCGTGGGAAAGCCTCGAGGGAAAGCCACAGATCCCTTGATCCACGCGAAGGGAAGCGTGACACTGCTCCTACAGCTCGGCAGGAAAGCCCAAGTGCATGCCCCCAATCTGACGAGGACTGACTCCCCTGGGGAGACTCTAGAAGTACCCCTAGATCCATGTCAGCACTGGAGAGGAATCCTCAGATTCCGGCAACGACTCCACACAAGGACTTAGGCCCCGGCATCAACGGGAGAGGAATCCTAAGAGGCCCCCCGAGCAACTCGCATGGGGACTGGCCTTCCCTGAGGCCACCAGAGCGGGTCCCTGTGGTCCCCGTCCTACGTGGAAAGCACCTGCCGCAACTCGAGAAAATCCAGGAGGTTCTCCCCTCCAGGCGAGATGAGGCCCATTTCCGCTGAGGCGTCTCGAGGCTAATCACACCTAACCTCTGGAACTTCCAAAGGGTACTTCACACCCTTGCTGCAACTCAAGAAGTTCCCCGACATACCCGTCTTCACTCGAGAGGAAACACGAGAGTCCCGCCCACATCCAGAGGAGCCCCGTTTCCGCCTCATAGCTCGAGAGGATTGATTCCTCTCCCTGTGTCGTCGGGAAAGGATTCCTGGCATTCCGTCGCATCTGAACAGGAGGCGTCTCTCCACAGGAAAGGCGAGAGGAAATCCAGGGTCGTGCCACCATTCCCAGAGTTCCCCAGATGTCTCAGTCCATTCCAGGGAAACCTGTTTTCCCTGCACTGCCTCGAACTTTCAAGCCGAGGATCGACTCACACCACAGTGGCACGTGGGACAGCCTTGGTGGGAAAGCCTCGTGGGAAAGCCTCGAGGGAAAGCCACAGATCCCTTGATCCACGCGAAGGGAAGCGCTGACACTGCTGCTACAGCTCGAGAGGAAAGCCCATGTGCATGCCCCCACATCGAGACGAGGACTGACTCCCCTGGGGAGACTCCAGAAGTACCCCAAGATCCATGTCAGCACTGGAGAGGAATCTCAGGTTCCGGCAAACGACTCCACACAAGGTCTTAGGCCCCGGCATCGACGGGAGAGGAATCCCGAGAGGCCCCCGAGCAACTCGCATGGGGACTGAGCCGTTCCTGAGGCCACCAGAGCGGGTCCCTGAGGTCCCGTCGCAAGTCGAGAGCACCTTCTGCAACCCGAGAAAATCCAGGAGGTTGTCCCTCCAGGCGAGATGAGGCCCATTTCCAATGAGGCGTCTCGAAGCTAATCAAAACTAACCTCTGGAACTTCCAAAGGGTCCGTCACACCCTTGCTGCAACTCAAGAATTTCCCCGACATACTCGTCTCCACTCGAGAGGAAGAACGACAGTCCCGCCCACATCCAGAGGAGCCCCGTTTCTGCCTCCTAGCTCGAGAGGAGGGATCCTTTCCCTGCGTGGTCGGTCAAGTATTCCCGGCGTTCCGGTCGCATCTCAAGAGGAGGCGCTCTCAACAGGAAAGGCGAGAGGAACTCCAGGGTCGTGCCACCATTCCCAGAGTCCCCCAGATGTCTCAGTCCATCTGCATGGAAACCTGTTTTCCCTGCACTGCCTCCACTTTCAAGCCGAGGATCGACTCACACCACGGTGCACGTGGGACAGCCCTGTGGAAAGCCTCGTGGGAAAGCCTCGTGGGAAAGCCTCGAGGGAAAGCCACAGATCCCTTGATCCACGCGAAGGGAAGCGTGACACTGCTGCTACAGCTCGGAGGAAAGCCCACGTGCATGCCCCCACTCGGACGAGGACTGACTCCCCTGGGGAGACTCCAGAAGTACCAAGATCCATGTCAGCACTGGAGAGGAATCCTCAGGTTCCGGGCA
>NW_017218164.1:0-12066 GCF_001704415.2 Capra hircus | reverse complement strand
TTGGTGGTGTGAGCCAGGACATCTCCGAGACTGCAGTCGCTCAAGGGAATGAAAATCAGGAATGTACTGGAAGCGGCCGGCTGGCTCCTGGGCCTGGCCCCTCACGGAGCTGACTGACCGCCCCTGCCTCCTGCCAGACCACAGAGAAAAAGCGGTAGAGAGGCCAGGCTTGAGTTCAGGTTCTGTTTTCTCTTCCATTGGCCTGACCAGGTTCTCAAGGAGGAACAGCTCACAGCTTGAGCCCGATCAAACTGTTACCGCACGATGGCGGTATGGTATCAGAACAAACAAGGACACCGCCTCCACGCATCCTTCTCCCGCCCTTCAAGTCTGAAAAAACGCCATGAAGAAAGATACAGGAAAATGTGGCTGCCCGGTTTTGTTCAGTTTGATCAAACCTGTTCATACTTTTGCATTTAATGTTTGCTTTCCCGTTAGATATCAAACTGAGATGTAAGCAATCCAAACTCATGGGCATCTTCTCTTTTCCAGATTTCCTTTTGTACCTCACCAAGGTTCCCACATTTGCTCTTATTCTCTCACCCTTTTATCTCCAGCAGTTTTTCATGCTATCTAATTGATTCGAGGTGTCAAGGGGCAAGCCTCATTAATTCATGCCAAATGAAGAAACAAAAATAGAAAATGATATACCTTATGACTTGGTCATTCTAGGCAACAGCCCACATGGTGTTATTATTCTATCGCATTTTCCAAATTCCCTGGGGTCTTCATATGTTAGACCTTGTGTTGTGTTGGAGCAGCAACTTGGTGGAGCCCTAAGAGGAAGGACCAGAGATCTCACATATCTGAATGCAGGCAATCTCCTACTCCAATCTCCTCGTTAGGATCATACATTCTTCAGTTCAGTCCAGTTCAATCCAGTTCAGGTCGCCTCAGACCTCTTTGCGACCCCATGAATCACAGCACACCAGGCCTCCCTGTCCATCACCAACTCCCGGAGTTCACTCAGACTCACGTCCATCGAGTCAGTGATGCCATCCAGCCATCTCATCCTCTGTCGTCCCCTTCTCCAAACTGCCCCCAACCCCTCCCAGCATCAGAGTCTTTTTCCAATCAGTCAACACTTCGCATGAGGGTGGCCAAGGTACTGGAATTTCGGCTTTCAGCATCATTCCCTCCAAAGAAATCCCAGGGCTGATCTCCTTCAGAATGGACTGGTTGGATTGCCTTGCAGTCAACGGACTCTCAAGAGTCTTCTCCAACCACCACAGTTCAAAAGCATCAATTCTTCGGCGCTCAGCCTTGCTTCACAGTCCAACTCTCACAGCCGTACGTGACCACTGGGAAAACCATAGCCTTGACTACACAGACATTTGTTGGCAAAGTAATGTCTCTGCTTTTCAATATGGTATCTAGGTTGGTCATAACTTTTCTTCCAAGGACTAAGCATCTTTTAATTTCATGGCTGCAGTCGCCCATCTGCAGTGATTTTGGAATCACCGAAAATAAAGTAGTTAAAAACACCAATACAGTATGCTAACGCATAAGTATGGAATTTAGAATGAGGTAACGATAAGCCTGTATGCAAGACAGCAAAAGAGACATAGATGTATAGAACAGTCTTTTGGATTCTGTGGGAGAGGGGGAGGGGGGGATGATTTGGGACAATGGTATTGAAACGTGTATAATATATGAAACGAATTGCCAGTCCAGGTTCGATGCATGATACTGGATGCTTCGAGCTGGTGCACTGGGATGACCCAGAGGGATGGTACAGGGAGGGTGGAGGGAGGGGGGTTCACGAAGGGGGAACACTTGTATACCTGTGGGGGATTCATGATGATGTATGGAAAAAAACAATACAATATTGTAAAGCAATTAGCCTCCAATAAAAATAAATAAATTTAAATTAAAAAAAAAGATTTTAAAGCTGCAAAGGAACAAAAGTAATTTGATACTAAACTATTAAGTATCGTTAATTATACATACCTGACCAAAAAGGACTTAAATCTGGAAAAAAAGAACATGTCTGATGAGGTTGGGTCACTTAGATCACAGTTTGATATCAATGGAAACCACAAATTATATGAAAAGACTGTTGTAAAGTAATTAGCCTCCAATTAAAATAAATAAATTCATATTTAAAATGTCATATATGATTTAGAAAAAAAAAAAAGACAAGACTAGCAGCTGGTTTCCTCAAACCAGGAAAAAGTACAAAGTAGCCATATTTCCTACTGCCTTTGTCTGTTCACAGTGTTTTTTCAGACTGGAAGGGCGGGAGAAGAATGCTTGGAGCAGGGCTCCTTGTCTGTTCTGAGACCATACCGCCATCGTGCGGAAAGTGTTTGATCAGGCCCAAGCTGTGAGCTGCTCTTCTTTGCAAGGCCTAGCAGTGGAGGCAAGTCAGACCAATGTAGAACTAACAGAACCTGAACTCAAGCCTGGCCCCTCTCTACCTTTTTCTGTGTGATCTGGCAGGATCAGTGGACAGTCAGGTTCTGGGCTTAGTATCTGATCAGTCAGGGCCCAGGGCCCAGGAGCCCTCCAGCTGCTGCCCGGAAGTCCAGCCACCCAAAGGAGGGAGACGGGACCTCAGTTTCCTAAACAGTGTGGGCCGGACTTAGAGCCAAGAAAGGAAAACGGGGGGCATTTGTCTTGCGAATCTGCCCTTTGGGGTTCAGGCCTCCTGGTTACCCGTGTGTTGTAGGGTCTGGGCCCACTGTGACAGGACCAACAGAGTGCAATGGACGGGCCAGGCCAAGTACCCTATAGTGCCGGTGTCATTGATGGAGTTGCTGCTACTGCTGCTGCTAAGTCACTTCAGTTCGTGTCCGACTCTGTGCGACCCCATAGATGGCAGACCACCAGGCTCCTCTGTCCCTGGGATTCTCCAGGCAAGAACACTGGAGTGGGTTGCCATTTCCTTCTCCAATGCATGAAAGTGAAAAGTGAAAGTGAACTTACTCAGTCGTGTGCGACTCTTAGCGACCCCATGGACTGCAGCCCACCAGGCTCCACTGTCCATGGGATTTTCCAGGCAAGAGTACTGGAGTGGGGTGCCATTGGTGGAGTTGAGTGTGAACAGATGTCTGAAGTACCATCGCTTGGAGCAAGAAGGACCTGTGTGTAAAGAATGGGCGCTTTGGTGGTGTGAGCCAGGACATCTCCGAGACTGCACTTGCTCAAGGGAATGAAAATCAGGAATGTACTGGGAGCGGCCGGCTGGCTCCTGGGCCCTGGCCCCTCACGGAGCTGACTGACTGCCCCTGCTCCTGCCAGACCACAGAGAAAAAGGTAGAGAGGCCAGGCTTGAGTTCAGGTTCTGTTTTCTCTTCCATTGGCCAGATCAGGTTGTCAAGGAGGAACAGCTCACAGCTTGAGCCCGATCAAACTGTTACCGCACGATGGCGGTGTGGTCTCAGAACAGACAAGGAGCCCTGCTCCAAGCATCCTTCTCCCGCCCTTCGAGCCTGAAAAAACGCCATGAACAAAGATATAGCAAAATGTGGCTGCCCAGTATTTTGTTCAGTTTGATGAAACCTGTTCATACAGCATTTAATTTTTGCTTTCTGTTAGATATCAAACTGAGATGCAAGCCATCCAAACTCATCGGGCATCTTCTCTTTTCCAGATTCCCTTTTGTATTTGACCAAGGTTTCCCACATTTGCTCTTATTCTCTCATCCTCTTATCTCCAGCAGTTTTTCATGCTATCAAATTGTTTCGTGGTGTCAAGGGGCAAGCCTCAGGAATTCATGCCAAAGGAAGGAAAAAAAAAATGATAGACCTAATGATTTGGTCAGTCTAGGCAACAGCCCACGTGGTGGTTATTATTCTATCGCATTTTCCAAACTCCCTGGGGTCTTCATATGTTAGACCTTGTGTGTTGTGTTGGAGCAGCCACTTGGTGGAGCCCTAAGAGGAAGGACCAGAGATCTCACATATCTGAATGCAGGCAATCTCCTACTCCAATCTCCTCATTAGGATCATAGATTCTTCAGTTCAGTCCAGTTCAGTCGCGTTGGACTCTTTGCGACCCCATGAATCGCAGCACGCCAGGCCTCCCTGTCCATCACCAACTCCCGGAGTTCACTCAGACTCACGTCTATCGAGTCAGTGATGCCATCCAGCCATCTCATCCTCTGTCGTCCCCTTCTCCAACTGCCCCAATCCCTCCCAGCATCAGAGTCTTTGGCGCTCAGCTTTCTTCACAGTCCAACTCTCACGTCCGGACGTGACCACTGGAAAAACCATGACCTTGACTAGACGGACCTTCGTTGGTAAAGTAATGTCTCTGCTTTTCAATATGCTATCTAGGTTGGCCATAACTTTTCTTCCAAGGACTAAGCATCTTTTAAATTCATGGCTGCAGTCGCCATCTGCAGTGATTTTGGAATCACCGAAAATAAAGTACTTAAAAACACCAATACACTATGCTAACGCATAAATATGGAATTTAGAAAGATGGTAACGATAAGCCTGTATGCGAGACAGCAAAAGAGACACAGATGTATAGAACAGTCTTTTGGACTCTGTGGGAGAGGGTGGGGGTGGGGATGATTCGGGAGAATGGCATTGAAACCTGTATAATATATATGAAACGAATCACCAGTCCAAGTTCGATGCATGATACTGGATGCTTCGGGCTGGTGCACTGGGATGACCCAGAGGGATGGTACCAGGAGGGAGAAGGGAGGGGAGTTCACGATGGGGAACACGTGTATACCTGTGGGGGATTCATGTTGATGTATGGAAAAACCAATACAATATTGTAAAGTATTGTAAATAATGTACAGTAAACCGACACAATATTGTAAAGCTAACCTCCAATTAAAATAAATTTATATTAAAAAAATAATAAATGTCATATATTATTTAAAAAAAAAAAAGACAAGACTAGCAGCTGGTTTCCTCAAACCAGGAAAGTAAAAATAGCCATATTTCCTACTGCCTTTGTTCACAGTGTTTTTCAAACTGGAAGGGCGGGAGAAGAATGCTTGGAGCAGGGCTCTTTTTCTGTTCTGAGACCATACTGCCATCGTGCGGAAAGCCTTTGATCGGGCCCAAGCTGTGAGCTGCTCTTCTTTGCAAGGCCTAGCAGTGGAGGCAGGTCAGACCAATGTAGAACCAACAGATCCTGAACTCAAGCCTGGCCCCTTTCTACCTTTTTCTCTGCGGTCTGGCAGGATCAGTGGACAGTCAGGTTCTGGGCTTAGTATCTGATCAGTGAGCAACCAGGGCCCGGGAGCCCTCCAGCTGCTGCCCGGAAGTCCAGCCACCGGAAGGAGGGAGGCGGGGCCTCAGTTTCCTAACGCTGTGGGCTGGACTTAGAGCCAAGCAAGGAAAATGGTGGCGTTTGTCTTGTGAATCTGCCCTCTGAGGTTCAGGCCTCCTGGTTACCCCTGGGTTGTAGGGTCTGGGCCCACTGTGACAAGAGCAACAGAGCGCAATGGACGGGCCAATGCCAAGAACCCTACAGAGCCGGTGTCATTGATGGAGTTGAGGGTGACAAATGTCTAAAGTACCATCACTTGGAGCAAGAAGGACCTGTATGGAAAGAATGGGCGCTTTGGTGGTGTGAGCCAGGACATCTTGGAGACTGCAGTAGCTCAAGGAAATGAAAATCAGGAATGTACTGGAAGCTGTAAGCGGCCGGCTGGCTCCTGGGCCCTGGCCCCTCACGGAGCTGACTGACCGCCCCTGCTCCTGCCAGACCACAGAGAAAAAGGTAGAGAGGCCAGGCTTGAGTTCAGGTTCTGTTTTCTCTTCCATTGGCCTGACCAGGTTCTCAAGGAGGAACAGCTCACAGCTTGAGCCCGATGAAACTGTTACCGCACGATGGCGGTATGGTCTCAGAACAGACAAGGAGCCCCGCTCCAAGCATGCTTCTCCCGCCCTTCGAGTCTGAAAAAACAGCATGAACAAAGATATAGGAAAATGTGGCTGCCCCAGTATTTTGTTCAGTTTATGAAACCTGTTCATACTTTTGCATTTAATTTTTGCTTTCCGTTAGATATCAAACTGAGATGTAAGTCATCCTACCTCATCGGGCATCCTCTCTTTTCCAGATTTCTTTTCCTAATTGACCAAGGCTTCCTACATTTGCTCTTATTCTCTCAGCCTTTTATCTCCAGTATTTTCTCATGCTATTAAATTATTTTGTGGTGTCAAGGGGCAAACCTCGGGAATTCATACCTAAGAAAGGAAAAAAAAAAATGATATACCTAAGGACTTGGTCAATCTTACATGAGTATAAATTCCAATCACATGTGACACGTGACTTTGTCTCATGTTATCATTTAACATTAGAAAAAACAGGTATTTTCAGTACCATTCAATGGCCTTCAACTTTACTATCTATGTTTGTCACTTTTCTTTTACTTCAAGATCAGTCTTAAAATAGTATTTTCTTATCACTAAGACACAGAGTATGTTTCTACCTTTGCACAAACTCTTTAGCAGGACGTTATTTCATTTATCCATATCCATATAAATAGATCTTTCAGAGTGCTTGAATTTTCTTATATTTTATTCTAGTACACATTTAGAAAATTACAGTCAAAAAAATGTCTTAGAACCTTCACTATGAGAAGAATTAATCACGTTCAAAATGTCTTTGCCATGCATCATCATCCTTTCCTTACATATGTAAGATATGTACTTTTCTAAAACACTGTTCAAATTCCCCAATACTCTGTTAAAACACGTTCTTATCTAGCTTGAATGCTTTTCAAATATCATTAAGAAATCTTTGGAATACTGACATGTTTAAAATATTGCCATTATTACAATTTGAGGTAAAGTTCTTGTAACATAAAATTAATTATTTTCATATGTATAATTCAGTGACTGGAGAAGGCAATGGCACCCCACTCCAGTACTCTTGCCTGGAAAATCCCATGGATGGAGGAGCCTGGTAGGCTGCAGTCCATGGGGTCACGAAGAGTTGGACACAACTGAGTGACTTCACTTTCCCTTTTCACTTTCATGCATTGGAGAAGGAAATGGCAACCCACTCCAGTGTTCTGGCCTGGAGAATCCCAGGGACTGGGGAGCCTGGTGGGCTGCTGTCTATGGGGTCGCACAGAGTCGGACACGACTGAAGTGACTTAGCAATTCAGTGACATTTAAAACACATGGAATGTTGTGCCAGGTATTATCTCTCTCTATCCTCAATTCATTTTCATTACCCCAAAAGAAACCCTAGATCCATGAACTAGTTTTTCTCCATTACCCAATTTGTCCAGCCCTTGGCAAATACTAATCTGCTTTTGCCTCTGTTGGATTCACCTACTCTAGCTATATCATATAAATGGAACCATACATAATGTGGCATTTCCTGTCTCTACTTTACCACTTGGCAGAATGATTTCAAGGTGCGTCAATGTCATAACATACACTGGTGCTTCATTTCTTTTTATGGCGGAATAATATCCATTTTACCTATCCAGAGTAATGGAGAAAAACTATTTCATGGGTCTAGGGTTTCAAGAAAATTAGAGATACCAAGGGAACATTTCATGCAACAAAGAGCACAATAGAGGACAGAAATGGTATGGACCTAACAGAAGCAGAAGATATTAAGAAGAGGTGGCAAGAATACAGAGAAGAACTGTACAAAAAAGATCTTCATGACCTAGATAACTATGTTGGTGTGAAAACTCACCTAGAGCCAGACATCCTGGAATGCGAAGTCAAGTAGGCCTTAGGAAGCATCACTACAAACAAAGTTAGTGGAGGTGATGGAATTTCAGTTGAGCTATTTCAAATCCTAAAAGATGCTGTGAACGTGCTGCACTCAATATGCCAGCAAATTTGGAAAACTCAGTAGTGGCCACAAGACTGGAAAAGGTCAGTTTTTATTCCAATCCCAAAGAAAGGCAATGCCAAAGAATGTTCAAACTATTGCACGACTGCACTCATCTCACACACTAGCAAAGTAATGCTCAAAATTCTCCACGCCAGGCTTCAACATTACAAGTACGTAAACTGAGAACTTCCAGATGTTCAAGCTGGTTTTATAAAAGGTAGAGGAACCAGAGATCAAATTGCCAACATCTGCTGGATCATTGCAAAATCAAGAGAGTTCCAGAAAAACATCTATTTCTGCTTTCTTGACTATGCCAATGCCTTTGACTGTGTGGATCACAATAAACTGTGGAAAATTCTGAAAGAGATGGGAATACCAGACCACCTGATCTTCCTCCTGAGAAATCTGTATACAGGTCAAGAAGCAACAGTTAGAACTGGGAAAGGAATAGGTCAAAGCTGTAAATTGTCACCCTGCTTATTTAACTTATATGCAGAGTATATCATGCAAAATGCCGGGCTGGATGAAGCACAAGCTGGAATCAAGATTGCCGGGAGAAACATCAATAACCTCAGATACGCAGATGACACCATCATTATGGCAGAAAGCGAAGAAGAACTAAAGAGGCTCTTGATGAAAGTGAGAGAGGAGAGTGAAAAAGTTGGTTTAAAACTCAACATTCAGAATACTAAGATCATGGCATCTGGTCCCATCACTTCATGGCAAATAGATGGGGAAACAATGGATACAGTGACATACTTTATTTTGGGGGGCTCCAAAATCACTGCAGATGGTGACTGCAGCCATGAAATTAAAAGACACTTGCTGGTTGGAAGGAAAACTATGACCAACCTAAATAGCATATTACAAAGCAGAGAGATTACTTTACCAAGAAAGGTCCATCTAGTCAAAACTATGGTTTGTCCAGTAGTCATGAATGGATGTGAGAGTTGGACTATGAAGAAAGCTGAGTGCCGAAGAATTGATGCTTTTGAACTGTGGTGTTGGAGAAGACTCTCGAGAGTCCCTTGGACTGCAAGGACACCAAACTAGTCAATCCTAAAGGAAATCAGTCCTGAATATTCATTGGAAGGACTAATGCTGAAGATGAAACTCCAATACTTTGGCCACCTGATGCAAAGTACCGAGTCATTGGAAAAGACCCTAATGCTGGGAAAGATTGAAGACAGGAGAAAAAGGGGATGACAGAGGATGAGATGGTTGGATGGGATCACTGACGTGATGGACATGAGTTTGGGTAGGCTCTGGGAGTTGGTGATGGACAGGGAAGCCTGGCGTGCTGCAGTCCATGGGGTTGCAAAGCGTCAGACATGACTGAGCGACTGAACTGAACTGAGGGCTTCATTTGGGGTAATGAAAATGATTTGGAGGTGAATAGTGATAATACTTTGGAGAAGGGAATGGCAACCCACTCCAGTATTCCTGGGAGTCCCATGGACACAGGAGCCTGGCGGGCCACAGTCCATGGGGTTGCAGTAGAGTCAGACATGACTGAGCGACTGAGCGCTTGATAATACTTGTACAGCATTTGGAGTATCCTAAATGTTGCTGAATTATGCCCATTAAAATGGTTAATCTATATCACATCTTGTTTATCAAATCATCAAGTGATGGAAATATTGCTTGTGTCCACCTTTTGGCTATTGTGAATAGTCCGCTCTGAATATATCTATATACATGTATGTGTAAGTATTTGTCTTCAGTTCTTTTGGGTATATATCTTCCCAGGTGGCTCAGTGATAAAGAACCTGCCTGTCAATGCAGGGGATGAAGGAGATGCGATTTAGATCCCTGCGTAGGGAAGAGCCCCTGGAGATGAATCCTAATGGCAACCCACTCAGGTATTCTTGCCTAAGAAGCTTGGAGGGCTACAGTCCATGGGGTCACAAAAAGTTGGACATGACTAAGTGACAGAGCACGCACACATGCTTGGAGTAGAATTGCTGGGTCATATTTAATTTTGTTTTGCTGCAGGATAAATTCTAAAAGAATTCCAAATGACCTTTTAACAGTTCACCTGCAACTCTTACTGTTCTGAAATGAAAGATCTTGCCTTCAGAAATAAAGTTACGATAGTAAAATTCTTGAAGTAACTCTGTGCCATATGATTATTCTATGTTTAAATATTTGAAACATCACCAAACTGTTTTCCATAGAGCTGCACATTTTCAATTCCCACCAACACTGCATGAATGTTCTAATTCCTCCACATCCTCATCAATGCTTGTACTTTTCTCTCCTTTCTTACATTGTACTGGCCATAAAGAGGTACCACTTGGTGGGTTTAATTTACATTTTTGTTTTGACTGCTATGTATCTTTTCATGGGTTTGCTGGCCATTTATGTATCTCCTTTATATGTATGCCTATGGATGATTCATGTTGATGTTTGGCAGAAACCAACATGATTCTGTAAAGCAATTATCTTCCAATTAAAAAATAAATTTTAAATTTTAAAAAGTGAATGTGAAAGTGTTAGTTGCTCACTCTGTCCACCTCTTTGCAACCCCACGGACTGTAGCCCACCAGGCTCCTCTGTCCATGAGGCTTTCCCAGGCAGCAATACTAGAGTGGGTAGCCATTCCCTTCTCCAGAAGATCTTCCCGACCCAGGAATCGAACCCAGGTTGCCTGCATTGTAAGCAGATCTTTTACAGTCCAAGCCACCAGGGAAGCCCATGTATCGTGAAGAAACATATATTCAAGTCCTTTTCCTATTTTTTAAATTGGGTTGTCTTTTTGTCATTGAGTTCTTTATATACTCTGGATACTAGAACCTTAGAAGACAAACAGTTTGCAAGTATTTTCTCCCATTTTCAAGATTGCCCTTTCACTTTCTTGATAGGGTCCTTTGATGCACAAAAGTTGTTACCATTACCAAATTCAAGGTCATGAAGCTTGTCCTTATATTTTTCTCTACAAGTTTATACTTTCAACCTTTTACACTTAGAACTTAGACACATACTGAGTTTATTATTGTATATGGTGTGAAGCAGGTGTCTAAGTCATTTTTTATTTCAGCACCATTTGTTAAGAGAACTCTCTGCCCTTTAAATTACCTACACACCTTTTTCAAAAATCATTTGATCATAGAGTATGTGTTGATTCTCCACTCTCAATCTGTTTAATTGTTCTAAGGGTCTATTCTTATTTGCGTTATCACCACTATCTTGCATTCATTGTAGGCCCTTCTCTTATGGGGGCCCCAAAGGGTTCTTTGAAATATGGAAATCAGCTCCCCAGCTTGTTTTTTCACACTCTAAATTTATTTTGCGCTAGCCAGAAAGTCGAAGTAGCAATTTTCCATAAGAAATTTTTAGGCCATTTAGCTTTTCCATGTTCTAGCATAAGAACCGTCGTTAGTTGCGTCGCAGTAAATGACAAGAGCCCAAGTCTCCCTATACGTGAATTCTGGCTCCAGTCCAACAACACTTGGAAACATCGACCCCTGAGTGCAAATAGTACTACTGCTCTTGCACGATATATTTAGTTCTTCCAACCACTTAATAAATGCAATATCTTACTGTATTTATTTAGAATCCATCACTTAAATTGCTCCTAGTAATTTTCAATGCTCACCTAGGGCCTTCTGATTATGCCTTGCCCTTATACAGTCCGTCTTAAGAATATTATTCATTATTGCGAAGCCCTAGTTACAAATGGCGAATTGCTTTTCACCTTCATTTGCCATGCATTTGGCGCTTCAATCTGCGTATGTTAATTCTACAATACTCATGAGTTTTGACTTTCTCGCTGAGTTCCCGCTTTTCCTTATCACTCCTATAGTACTGTAAGCACTTTTATTCTCTGAAGACAGAATAATTTTACTAAAGCTTCTTTTCTAATCTGGCTGCCCTTGTAATACATTTTATCTAGCCTCGATTACCTCTTGGCCTAAAATATTCAATAGCAATTGACAAAAATGCTGCTATTCCTCTCTTTTTACCCGCCGATGCTCAGGCACGCTAAAGAAAGTTTCAGAAATCTGGCGCCTGTCTTGAACAAATTACTAAATGATAAAAACTTGTTTGCCTTAACAAAACATTAGTACTTGGAAATCTTGCAACATTATTTTCATAAAGTACATATCTTACATACTTATGGTACTAGGGCAACGGATGCATGATGATGCGTGGGAAAGCGACATAGTTGAAAGTCGCCCCGTTCCATTCTTCTCATTGTGAATCATCCTGAAAAGTATATTTTGACATTATAAATATCCTTAAACATGTTTGTGCTCAGCATGGGTTATAAGAATTCTGCCTGCAGTGCAG
>NW_017218163.1:0-12066 GCF_001704415.2 Capra hircus | reverse complement strand
TGAGGTTTCCTCTCCAGTGCTGACATGGATCTTGGGGTACTTCTGGAGTCTCCCCAGTGGAGTCAGTCCTCATCTCGAGTGGGGGCATGCACCTGCGCTTTCCTCCCGAGGTGTAGCAGCAGTGTCATGCTCCCGTCGCGTGGATCAAGGGATCAGTGGCTTTCCCTCGAGGCTTCCTCACGAGGCTTTCCCATAAGGCTTTCCCACGATGCTTTCCCACAGGGCTGTCCCACGTGCCACCGTGGTGTGAGTCGATCCTCGGCTTGAAAGTGGAGGCAGTGCAGGGAAAACAGTTTTCCCTGGAATAGACTGAGACATCTGGCGGACTCTGGGAATGGTGGCACGACCCTGGAGTTCCTCTCGCCTTTCCTGTGGAGAGCGCCTCCTCTTGAAATGCTATGGGAACCCCGGGAATTCTTTCCCGACCACGCAGGGAAAGGATCCCTCCTCTCGAGCTTGGAGGCGGAAACGGGGCTCCTCTGGATGTGAGCGGGACTCTCGTGCTTCCTCTCAAGTGGAGACGGGTATGTCGGTGAACTTCTTGAGTTGCAGCACGGGTTTGAATAACCGTTTGGAAGTTCCAGAGGTTAGGTGTGATTAGCCTCGAGACGCCTCAGCGGAAAAGGGCCTCATCTCGCCTGGAGGGGAAACCTCCCGGATTTTCTCGAGTTGCAGCAGATTGTCTCGACTTACGACGGGAATATCAGGGACCCGCTCTTGTGGCCTCAAGAAAGGGAAGTCCCCATGCGAGTTGCTCATGGGCCTCTCGGGATTCCTCTCCCGTCGATGCCGGGACCTAAGATCTTGTGTGTAGTCTGTGCCAAAACCTGAGGATTCCTCTCCAGTGCTGACATGTATCTTGGGGTACTTCTGGAGTCTGCCCATGGGAGTCAGTCCTCATCTCGAGTCGGTGCATGCACGTGCGCTTTCCTCCGAGCTGTAGCAGCAGTGTTGAGCTTCCCTTCGCTAGGATCAAGGATCCGTGGCTTTTCCCTCGAGGCTTTCCCACGACGCTTTCCCACGACACTTTCCCACCAGGCTTTCCCACGAGGCTTTCCCACAGTGATGTCCCACATGCCACCGTGGTGTCAGTCGATCCTCAGTTTGAAAGTCGAGGCTGTGCCGGGGAAACAGGCTTCCCTGGAATGGACTGAGACATTCTGGGGGCTCTAGGAATGGTGACACGACCCTGGAGTTCCTCTCGCTTTCCTGTGGAGAGCGCCCCCTCTTGAGATGTGACGGGAACGCCGGGAATTCTTTTCCGAACACGCAGGGAAAGGATCCCTCCTGTCGGGCTAGGATGCGGAAACAGGGCTCCTCTGGATGTGGGCGGGACTCTCGTGCTTGCTCTCGAGTGGAGACGGGTATGTCGGGGAACTTCTTGAGTTGCAGCAAGGGTGTGAAAGGACCCTTTGGAAGGTCCAGAGGTTATGTGTGATTAGCCTCGAGTCGCCTCTGCGGAAATGGGCCTCATCTCGTCTGGAGGGGAGAACCTCCTGGATTTTCTCGAGTTGCGGCAGGTTGCTCTCGACTTATGACGTGGACCTCAGGGACCCGCTCTGGTGGCCTCACGAAAGGCCAGTCCCCATGCGAGTTGCTCGGGGGCCTCTCGGGATTTCTCTTCCATCGATGCCGGGGCCTAATACCTTGTGTGGAGTCGGTGCTGGTACCTGAGGATTCCTCTCCATTGCTGACATGGATCTTAGGGTACTTCTGGGAGTCTCCCCAGGGGAGTCAGTCCTCGTCTCTAGTGGGGGCATGCACGTGTGCTTTCCTCCCGAGCTGCAGCAGCAGTGTCACGCTTCCCTTCGCGTGATCAAGGGATCTGTGGCTTTCCCTCGAGGCTTTCCCATGAGGCTTTCCCACGAGGCTTTCCCACAGGGCTGTCCCACGTTCCACCGTGGTGTGAGTCGATCCTCGGCTTGAAAGTCCGAGGCAGTGCAGGAAAACAGGTATCCCTGGAATGGACTGAGATATCTGGGGGACTCTGGGAATGGTGGCACGACCCTGGAGTTACTCTCGCCCTTCCTGTGGAGAAGCGCCTCCACTTGAGATGCGACGGGAACGCCGGGAATTCTTTCCCGACCATGCAGGGAAAGGATCCCTCCTCTCGAGTTAGGAGGCGGAAATGGGGCTCCTCTGGATGTGGGCGAGACTTTCGTGCTTCCTCTCGAGTGGAGACGGGTATGTCGGGGAACTTCTTGAGTTGCCAGCAAGGGTGTGAAGGACCCTTTGGAAGTTCCAGAGGTTAGGTGTGATTAGCCTCGAGACGCCTCAGCGGAAATGGGCCTCATCTCGCCTGGTGGGGAGAACCTCCTGGATTTTCTCGAGTTGCGGCAGGTGCTCTCGACTTAAGACGAGGACCTCAGGGACCCGCTCTGGTGGCCTCAGGAAAGGCCTTCCCCTTACGAGTTGCTCGGGGCCTCTCGGGATTCCTCTCCCGTCCGATGCCGGGGCCTAAGACTGCCGGGAGCCAGTGTGAGGAAGCCCGCCCGTGACAAGGTTATGAGGAAGGAAGCTGACATACGCAAGGCGTGCTCAGACTTCAGGGACCCCTCTGGAAATTTTTAAGCATGTACCCCAACAAAAATCTGCCGGTTTTTTGTGCTCTGCTTTTTCACTCTTCTGACCTTTTCTGGAAAAAGTCAATTCAGGGCATTAGTCTTCTGCATTTGAAAGAGTGTTTCAATCCAAAAACCCTCTGATGGCTTTCTAGCCTGCCTGTAGGACTCGTACAGCTGCGCTTGTGATTGTTTGAGGCTCCTGACCGCAGGAGGCACAGGAAGCTTAAAACATCCTAGGGAATGCAGGAGCTTCAGAGGAGTCAAAATCTTTAGAATAGGACTGATTAAAAGTTTCATTTTTTGGGTCAATGCTTGCTGCCAAATTTTCATATCCTTTATTTTTAGATATAGTTGGTATATAGAAAAACAAGTAGTAGACCTGGTATTAGCAACATTAGAACTTTGAGTTAAGTACCTTCTTTGTTATAACCCACTGCACCTTTGTTCTATAGAGATGTAACTTTAATGCTTTAAGGAGATGCAGATTAAAGAAAAACACTTCAGGGGAAACAAAATTAACATTCATTAAGGAAGAGAGCCAAAAAGTGTTAACAAGCCTCTTGGCCAGAAGATAATGTAAATCACCTGAGACCTTTTGTATACAAAATGATATACAGAAAGAATCTGGATTGCGAACACTACATAATTTTGTGTTATCCATTGATCTCCATGTTTTATCAAAAGTATAAAAAGACCTTCTGAACAATAAAGGAGGAAGGCCAGGGGCCGGGGGCCAATTTCTCGGACCAGATTCTCGAACTAGTCTCTCAGCCTGGTTTCTTGGGACTCTGGCTCCCCCCGTGTCTTTCTCTCTCTTTCTTCTTCTCTACCTTTCCTTCTCTCTGCTCTTTACTTTAACTTCAGGCTGAATCTCCACCTGGAGTGCGGAGGCTCGCCAGGTCTACTTACTTGCCCTGGCTGTTAAGACCCGCACGAAAGGGAGCTTAAGGCGAGGCACCCTTAGATATTCAAGCGGGCGCCGGTGGCCCAACGTAGGTGGTGCAAATTCCTTGTCTGGAATTTTATTGGCCGTCCGCGTAAACCAAGCTATTCAGCCCTCTTACTCCACTTAATCTTCTTACTATACTATAGTTTCCTAATCTAATCTTACATTAATAAATAAACAAGTCTTTCCACCCCAATGCCGTCCACCCTTCGAATTCCCTGGATCCACCGGGGCTGGACCCCGGCATAAGACCTTGAGTGAAGTCGGTGCCGGAACCTGAGGATTCCTCTCCAGTGCTGACATGGATCTTGGGGTACTTCCTGAGTCTCCCCAGGGGAGTCAGTCCTCGTCTCGAGTGGGGGCATGCACGTGCGCTTTCCTCCCGAGCTGTAGCAGCAGTGTCACGCTTCCCCTTGCGTGGACGAAGGGATCTGTGGCTTTCCCTCGAGTCTTTCCCACGAGGCTTTCCCACAGCGCTGTCCCACGTGTCCCGGTGGTGTGAGTCGATCCTCGGCGTGAAAGCCGAGGCAGTGCAGGGAAAACAGGTTCCTGTGGAACGGACTGAGATATCTGGGGGAGTCTTGGAATGGTGGCACGACCCTGCAGTTCCTCTCCCCTTTCCTTTGGAGAGCGCCTCCTCTTGAGATGCGATGGGAATGCCGGGAATTCTTTCCGGACCAAGCAGGGAAAGGATCCGTCCTCTCGAGCTACGAGCCGGAAACGGAGCTCCTCTGGATGTGGCCGGGACCCTCGTGCTTCCTCTTGAGTGGAGACGGGTATGTCGGGGAACTTCTTGAGTTGCAGCATGGCTGTGAAAGACTCTTTGGAAGTTCCAGAGGTCACGTGTGATTAGCCTCGAGACACCTCAGTGGAAACGGGCCTCATCTCGCCTGGAGGGGAGAACCTCCTGGATTTTACCGAGTTGCGGCAGGTGCTCTCGACTTACGACGGGGACCTCATGGACCCGCTCTGGTGACCTCAGTAAAGGCCAGTCCCCATGCGAGTTGCTAGAGGGCCTGTCGCTGTTCCTCTCCCGTCGATGCCAGGGCCTAAGACCTTGTGTGGAGTCGGGGCCGGAACCTGAAGATTCCTCTCCAGGGCTGACATGCATCTTGAGGTGCTTCTGGAGTCTCCCCAGGGGAGTCAGTCCTCGTCTCGAGTGGGGGCATGCACGTGCGCTTTCCTCCCGTGCTGTAGCAGCAGTGTCACGCTTCCCATCGCGTGGATCAAGGGATCTGTGGCTTTCCCTCGAGGCTTTCAGACGAGGCTTTCCCACAGGGCTCTCCCACGTACCACCGCGATCCTCGCCTCTGCCACCGCCGATCCTCGCCGTGCAAGTCGAAGCAGTGCAGGGAAAACAGGATCCTCTGGAATGGACTGAGACATCTGGGGGACTCTTGGAATGGTGGCACGACCCATGAGTTCCTCTCGCCTTTCCTGTGCAGCGCGCATCCTCTTGAGATGCGTCGGAAACGTCGGAAATTCTTTCCCGAGGAAGCAGAGAAGGATCCCTCATCTCGAGCTTGGAGGAGGAAACGGGAGCTCCTCTGGAGGTGGCCGGACCCTCGTGCTCCCTCTGGAGTGGAGACGGGTATGTCGGGGAACTTCTTGAGTTGTAGCAAGGGTGTGTAGGACCCTTTGGAAGTTCCAGAGTTTAGGCGTGATTACTCTCGAGACGCCGCAGAGAAAATGGGGCCTCATCTCGACTGAAGCAGAGAACCTCCTGGATTTTCTCGAGTTGCGGCAGGTGCTCTCAACATACGACCGTGACCTCAGGGACAGTGTAGCAGGTGTGTCACGCTTCCCGTCGCGGGGATCAAGGATCTGTGGCCTTTCCCTCAGAGGCTTTCCCACGAGGCTTTCCCACAGGGCTGTCCACGTGCCACCATGGTGTGAGTCGATACTAGGCGTGAAAGTCGAGGCAGTGCAGGGAAAACAGGTTCCTCTGAAATGGACTGACACATCTGGGGGACTCTTGGAATGGTGGCACGACCCTGGAGTTCCTCTCGCCTTTCCTATTGAGAGCCCTTACTCTTGAGATGCCACGGGAACGTCGAAAAATCTTTCCTGACTAAGCAGGATAGCATCCCTCATCTCAAGCTGCCAGGCGGAAACGGGGTTCCTCTGGATGTGGGCGGGACCCTCGTGCTTCCTCTCTAGTGGAGACGGGTATGTCGGGGAACTTCTTGAGTTGCAGCAAGGACCCTTTTGAATTTCCAGAGTTTAGGTGTGATGAGCCTCCAGACGCCTCAGAGGAAATGGGCCTCATCTCGCCTGGAGGGGAGAACCTCCTGGATTTTCTAGAGTTGGGGCAGGGTCTCTCGAGTTAAGACGGGGACCTCAGGGACCCGCTCTGGTGGCCTCAGGAAAGGCCAGTGCCCATGGAGTTGCAAGGGGGCCTTTCGGGATTCCTCTCCCGTCGATGTTGGGGCCTAAGACCTTGTGTGGAGTCGGGGCCGGAACCTGAGGATTCCTCCCAGTGCTGACATGGGTCTTGGCGTATTTCTGGAGTCTCCCCTGGGGAGTCAGTGCTCATCTCGTGTGGGTGCATGCACGTGAGATTTCCTCACGAACTGTAGCAGTAGTGTCACACTTCCCGTCGCGTGGATCAAGGGATCTGTGGCTTTCCCTCGAGGCTTTCCCACGAGGATTTTCCTCAGGGCTGTCCCACGTGCCACCGTGGTGTGAGTCGATCCTCGGCTTGAAAGTCGAGGCAGTGCCGGGAAAACAGGTTTCCCTGGAATTGACAGGAGACATCTGGGGGACTCTGGGAATGGCAGAACGACCCTGGAGTTTCTCTCGCCTTTCCAGTGGAGAGGGCCTCCTCTTGAGATGCGACTGGAACGCCGGAATGCTTTCAAGACCACGCAGGGAAAGGATCCCTCCTCTCGAGCTATGAGGTGGAAACGGTGCTCCTCTGAAAGTGGGCGGGAAGATGTTGATACTCTCGAGTGGAGACGGGTATGTCGGAGAACTTCTTGAGTTGCAGCAAGGGTGTGAAGGACCCTTTGGAAATTCCAGAGGTTAGGTGTGATTAGCCTCGAGACGGCCTCAGCGCAAATGGGCCTCATCTCGCCTTTAAGGACGCCAAGATCCATGTTAGCATTGGAGAGGAATCCTCAGGTTCCGGCAACCGACTCCACACAAGGTCTTAGGCCACGGCATCGACGGGAGAGGAATCCCGAAAGGCCCCCGAGCAACTCGCATGGGAATGGCCTTTCCTGAGGCCACCAGAGCGGGTCCCTCAGGTCCCCGTCTTAAGTCGAGATCACCTGTCACAACTCGAAAAATCCAGGAGGTTCTCCCCTCCAGGCGAGATGAGGCCCATTTCCCCTGAGGCTACTCGAGCCTAATTACACCTAAACCTCTGGAATTTCCAAAGGGTTCTTCACACCCTTGCTGCAACTCAAGAAGTTCCCCGACATACCCGTCTCCACTCGAGAGGAAGCACGAGAGTCCGCCCACATCCAGAGGAGCCCCGTTTCCGCCTCACAGCTAGAGAGGAGGTATCCTTTCCCTGCGTCGTCGGGAAAGAATTCCCGGTCTTCCCTTCACAACTCAAGAGGAGGCGCTCTCCACAGGAAAGGTGAGAGGAAATCCAGGGTCGTGCCACCATTCCCAGAGTACCCCAGATATCTCAGTCCATTCCAGGGAAACCTGTTTTCCCTGCACTGCCTCGACTTACAAGCTGAGGATCGACTCACAGCCACGGTGGCACGTGGGACAGCCCTGTGAGAAAGCCTCCTGAGAAAGCCTCATGGGCAAGCCTCGAGGGAAAGCCACTGATCCCTTGATCCACTCGACGGGAAGAATGACACTGCTGCTAAAGCTCGGGAGGAAAGCGCTCTTCAATGCCCCACTCGGAATGAGGACTGACTCCCTTGGGGAGACTCCCGAAGTACCCCAAGATCCATGTCAGCACTGGAGAGGAATGCTCAGGTTCTGGCACCGACTCCACACAAGGTCTTGGGCCCTGGCTATCGACGGGGAAGAAATCCCGACCGGTCCCCGAGGAACTCGCATGGGGACTGGCCTTTCCTGAGGCCACCAGAGCGGGTCCCTGAGGTCCCGTCGTAAGTCGAGAGCACCTGCCGCAACTCGAGAAAATCCAGGAGGTTCTCCCCTCCAGGCGAGATGAGGCCCATTTCCGCTGAGGCGTCTCGAGGCTAATCACACCTAACATCTGGAACTTCCAAACGGTCCTTCACACCCTTGCTGCAACTCAAGAAGTTCCCCGACATACCGTCTCCACTCGAGAGGAAGCACGAGAGTCCCGCCCACATCCAGAGGAGCCCCGTTTCCGTCTCATAGCTCGAGAGGAGGGATCCTTTCCCTGCGTGGCGGGAAAGAATTCCCGGCGTTCCCGTCGCATCTCAAGAGGAGGCGCTCTCCACAGGAAAGGCGAGAGGAACTCTAGAGTCCCCAGATTCTCAGTCCATTCCCAGGGAAACCTGTTTTCCCTGCACTACCTCGACTTTCAAGCCGAGGATCGACTCACACAACGGCACGTGGGACAGCCCTGTGGGAAAGCCTCGTTGGGCCTCGTGGGAAAGCCTCGAGACTCGAAAGCCACAGATCCCTTGATCCACGCGAAGGGAAGCGTGACACTGCTGCTACAGCTCGGGAGGAAAGCGCACGTGCATGCCCCCACTCGAGACGAGGACTGACTCCCCTGGGGAGACCCAGAAGTACCCCAAGTCCATGTCAGCACTGGAGAGGAATCCTCAGGTTCCGGCACCGACTCCACACAAGGTCTTAGGCCCGGCATTGACGGGAGAGGAATCCCGAGAGGCCCCGAGCAACTCGCATGGGGACTGGCCTTTCCTGAGGCCACCAGAGCGGGTCCCTGAGGTCCCGTCGTAAGTCGAGAGCACCTGCCGCAACTCGAGAAAATCCAGGAGGTTCTCCCCTCCAGGCGAGATGAGGCCCATTTCCGCTGAAGGCGTCTCGAGGCTAATCACACCTAACCTCTGGAACTTCCAAAGGGTCCTCACACCCTTGCTGCAACTCAGAAGTTCCCCGACATACCCGTCTCCACTCGAGAGGAAGCACGAGAGTCCCGCCCACATCCAGAGGAGCCCCGTTTCCGCTCCTAGTTCGAGAGGAGGGATCCTTTCCCTGCGTGGTTGGGAAAGAATTCCCGCGTTCCCGTCGCATCTCAAGAGGAGGCGCTCTCCACAGGAAAGGCGAGAGGAACTCCAGGGTCGTGTCACCATTCCCTGAGTCCCCCAGATGTCTCAGTCCATTCCAGGGAAACCTGTTTTCCCTGCACTGCCTCGACTTTCAAGCCGAGGATCGACTCACACCACGGTGGCACGTGGACAGCCCTGTGGAAAGCCTCGTGGGAAAGCCTCGTGGGAAAGCCTCGAGGGAAAGCCACAGATCCCTTGATCCACGCGAAGGGAAGAGTGACACTGCTGCTACAGCTCGGGAGGAAAGCGAACGTGCATGCCCCCACTCGAGACGAGGACTGACTCCCCTGGGGAGACTCCAGAAGTACCCCAAGATCCATGTCAGCACTGGAGAGGAATCCTCAGGTTCCGACACCGACTCCACACAAGATCTTAGGCCCGGCATCAACGGGAGAGGAATCCGAGAGGCCCCGAGCAACTCGCATGGGGACTGGCCTTTCCTGAGGCCACCAGAGCGGGTCCCTGAGGTCCCCGTCGTAAGTCGAGAGCACCTGCCGCAACTCGAGAAAATCCAGGAGGTTCTCCCCTCCAGGCGAGATGAGGCCCATTTCCGCTGAGGCGTCTCGAGGCTAATCACTCCTAACCTCTGGAACTTCCAAAGGGTCCTTCACACCCTTGTGCAACTCAAGAAGTTCCCCGACATACCCGTCTCCACTCGAGAGGAAGCACGAGAGTCCCGCCCACATCCAGAGGAGCCCCGTTTCCGCCTCCTAGCTCGAGAGGAGGGATCCTTTCCCTGCGTGTTGGGGAAAGAATTCCGGCGTTCCCTCGCATCTCAAGAGGAGGCGCTCTCCACAGGAAAGGCGAGAGGAACTCCAGGTCGTGCCACCATTCCCAGGGTCCCCCAGATGTCTCAGTCCATTCCAGGGAAACCTGTTTTCCCTGCACTGCCTCTACTTTCAAGCCGAGGATCGACTCACACCATGGTGGTTCGTGGGACAGCCCTGTGGGAAAGCCTCGTTGGAATGCCTCCTGGGAAGGCCTCGAGGGAAAGCCACAGATCCCTTGATCCACGCGAAGGGAAGTGCGACACTGCTGCTACAGCTCGGGAGGAAAGTGCACGTGCATGCCCCCACTCGATACAGGACTGACTCCCCTGGGGAGACTCCAGAAGTACCCAAGATCCATGTCAGCACTGGAGAGGAATCCTCAGGTTCCGGCACCGACTCCTCACAAGGTCTTAGGCCCAGCATCGACGGGAGAGGAATTCCGAGAGGCCGCCCAGCAACTCGCATGGGACTGGCCTTTCCTGAGTCCACCAGAGCGGGTCCCTGGGTCCCGGTCGTAAGTCGAGAGCACCTGCCGCAACTCGAGAAAATCCAGGAGGTTCTCCCTCCAGGCGAGATGAGGCCCATTTCCGCTGAGGCGTCTCGAGGCTAATCACATCTGATCTGGAACTTCCAAAGGGTCCTTCACACCCGTACTGCAACTCAAGAAGTTCCCCGACATACCCTTCTCCACTCGAGAGTAAACACGAGAGTCCCGCCCACATCCAGAGGAGCCCCGTTTCCGCCTCCTAGCTCGAGAGGAGGGATCCTTTCCCTGCGTGGTGGGGAAAGAATTCCCCGCGTTCCCGTCGCTCTCAAGAGGAGACATTCTCCACAGGAAAGGTGAGAGGTACTCCAGGGTCGTGCCACCATTCCCAGTGTCCCCCAGATGTCTCAGTCCATTCCAGGGAAACCTGTTTTCCCTGCACTGCCTCGACTTTCAAGCCGAGGATCGACTCACACCACGGTGGCACGTGGACAGCCCTGTGGGAAAGCTTCTAGGGAAAGCCTCGTGGGAAAGCCTCGAGGGAAAGCCACAGATCCCTTGATCCACGTGAAGGGAAGCGTGACTCTGTTGCTAGAGCTCGGGAGGAAAGCGCACGTGGATGCCCCCACTCGAGACGAGGACTGACTCCCCTGAGGAGACTCCAGAAGAACCCCTAGATCCAAGTCAGCACTGGAGAGGATTCCTCAGGTTCCAGCACCGACTCCACACAAGGTCTTAGGCCCCGGCATCGACGTGAGAGGAATCCCGAGAGGCCCCGCGCAACTCGCGTGGGGACTGGCCTTTCCTGAGGCCACCAGAGCGGGTCCCTGAGGTCCCCGTCATAAGTCGAGAGCACCTGCCGCAACTCGAGAAAATCCAGGAGGTTCTCCCCTCCAGGCGAGATGAGGCCCATTTCGGCTGAGGCGTCTCGAGGCTAATCACATCTAACATCTGGAACTTCCAAAGGTTCCTTCACACCCTTGCTGCACCTCAAGAAGTTCCCCGACATACCCGTCTCCACTCGAGAGGAAGCACGAGAGTCACGCCCACATCCAGAGGAGCCCCGTTTCCGCCTCCTAGCTCGAGAGGAGGGATCCTTTCCCTGCCTGTTCGGTCAAGAATTCGCGGCGTTCCCGTCGCATCTCAAGAGGAGGCGCTCTCCACAGGAAAGGCGAGAGGAACTGCAGGGTCGTGCCACCATTCCCAGAGTCCCCAGATGACTCAGTCCATTCCAGGGAAACCAGTTTTCCTTGCACTGCCTCGACTTTCAAGCGAGGATCGACTCACACCATGGTGGCACGTGGGACAGCCCTGTTGGGAAAGCCTCGTGTAAAAGCCTCGAGCGAAAGCCACAGATCCCTTGATCCACGCGAAGGGAAGCGTGACACTGCTGCTACAGCTCGGGAGGAAATCGCTCGTGCATGCCCCCACTCGAGACGAGGACTGACGCCCCTGGGGAGACTCCAGAAGTACCCCAAGATCCATGTCAGCACTGCAGAGGAATCCTCAGTTTCCGGCACCGACTCCACACAAGGTCTTAGGCCCCCGCATCGACGTGAGAGGAATCCCGAGAGGTCCTCGAGCAACTCGCATGGGGACTGGCCTTTCCTGAGGCCACAAGTGCGGGTCCCTGAGGTCCCCGTCGTAAGTCGAGAGCACCTGCCGCAACTCGAGAAAATCAAGGAGGTTCTCCCCTCCAGGCGAGATGAGCCCATTTCCGCTGAGGCGTCTCGAGGCTAATCGCAGCTAATCACTGGAACTTCCAAAGGGTCCTTCACACCCTTGCTGCAACTCAAGAAGTTCCCCGACATACCCGTCTCCCCTCGAGAGGAAGCAATAGAGTTTTGCCCCCATCCAGAGAGGAGCCTGTTTCCGCCTCCTAGCTCGAGAGGAGGGATCCTTTCCCTGCGTGGTCGGGAAAGAATCCCGGCGTTCCCGTCACATCTCAAGAGGAGGCACTCTCCACAGCAAAGGCGAGAGGAACCCCAGGGTCCTGCCACCATTCCCAGAGTCCCCCAGATGCCTCAGTCCATTCCAGGGAAACCTGTTTTCCCTGCACTGCTCGACTTTCAAGCGAGGATCGACTCACACCACGGTGGCACGTGGGACA
>NW_017218162.1:0-12066 GCF_001704415.2 Capra hircus | reverse complement strand
CAGCAGTGAGAGCTCTGTCAGAGGGAAGGGAAGGGCAACTGCAGGGCTCCTCCAGCGGTTCTTGGCCGCCCAGATCAGCGCCGCACGAGAGCACCAGGCTCCCAGGCCCCTGGCTGGGGTTTTCAGCCCCGCACACACGGAGGCTGATTCCTTGGGTGCCAGAAAGTGTATGACAGACGTAGGTTCCCTAGCACTCTCCTCCCCAGCAGAGACATGTGCAGGTGTTTGGGGCCTGATCCTGCGTGTCTGGGTTCCTGCCCACAGCCCCAACTCAGGGGAAGCAGCCCCTGAGGCAAGACCTGCTGGAGGAGCCCTGCGCCCCCGCCTGATAGGCGAGTGCACAGCCAGCAGGGAAGCGAGCCTCCTCGGGGAAGAGGAGGCAGCCCAGCCCCGTCAAGTTGAAAGCCCTGCTTGCACGGAGCTAAGTGCGCCTCCAGTACGGCAGAGCTCTAGCTCTGCTCAGAGCCCCGATCTGGCAGAGTTCCTGGGCGCGAGGCTGCTCTGCCGGGGGCTAGCCTTGCCCAGACTTGCCTTGCTTTTAGGCTGCCTCTCCAGGAAGGAGCAGGCAGCAGGAGCCTGGGAGTCGCCACTGGCGCCTTCTTGCCTCAGCTCCAATCCTGCCTTGCCTTTGCACTTAGGTCCCAGCTCCTTAAGGAGAGCTTAGGGGCTGGTGGGTTGCACACTGCCAAGGGCTCCAGCAGTGAGAATTCTGTCAGAGGGAAGGGAAGGGCAACTGCAGGGCTCCTCCAGCGGTTGCTTGGCCGCCCAGATTCAGCGCCACACGGAGAGCACCAGGCTCCCAGGCCCCTGGCTGGGTTTTCAGCCCCGCACACACGGAGGCTGATTCCTTGGGTGCCCAGAAAGTGTATGACAGACGTAGGTTCCCTAGCACTCTCCTCCCCAGCAGAGACATGTGCAGGTGTTTGGGGCCTGATCCTGCGTGTCTGGGTTCCTGCCCACAGCCCCAACTCAGGGGAAGCAGCCCCTGAGGCAAGACCTGCTGGAGGAGCCCTGCGCCCCCGCCTGATAGGCGAGTGCACAGCCAGCAGGGAGCGAGCCTCCTCGGGAAGAGGAGGCAGCAAGTCCCGTCAAGCTGAAATCCCTGCTTCACGAAGCTAAGTGCGACTCCAGTACGGCAGATCTCTAGCTCTGTTCAGAGGCCCGATCTGGCAGAGTTCCTGGCACCAAGATGCTCTGCCATAGGCGAGCCTTGCGCAGACTTGCCTTGCTTTAAGGCTCCCTCCCCAGGAAGGAGCAGGCTGTGTGAGGCTCGGAAACGCCACTGGCGCCTTCCTGGCTTCAGCTCTACCCCTGCCTTGCCTTTGCACTTAGGTCCCAAGCGTCCTTGAGGAGGGCTTAGGGGCTGGTGGGTTGCACACTGCCAAGGGCTCCAGCAGTGAAAGCTCTGTCAGAGGGAAGCGAAGGGCAACAGCAGGGCTCCTTCAGCGGTTCCTTGGCCGCCCAGACAAAGCTCCGCACGGAGAGCACCAGGTTCCAAGGCCCCTGGCTGGGTTTTGCATCCCCACACTCCCAGAGGCTGACTCCGTGGGTGCCTAGAAAGTGTGTGAGAGACGTAGGTTCCCTAGCACTCTCCTCCCCAGCAGAGACATGTGCAGGTGGTTGGGGCCTTATCCTGCGTGTCTGGGTTCCCGCCCACAGCCCAACTCAGGGGAAGCAGCCCCTGAGGCAAGACCTGCTGGAGGAGCCCTGCGCGCCCGCCTGATAGGCGAGAGCACAGCCAGCAGTGTAGCGAGCCTCCTCGGGGAAGAGGAGGCAGCCGAGCCCAGTCAAGAGGAAAGCCCTGCTTGCACGGAGCTAAGTGGGCCTCCAGTACGGCAGAGCTCTAGCTCTGCTCAGAGCCCCGATCTGGCAGAGTTTCTGCGCGAGGCTGCTCGGCCGGGGCTCGCCTTGCCCAGACTTGCCTTGCTTTTAGGCTCCCTCCCCAGGAAGGAGCTGTCTGAGCGAGCCTGGGAGACGCCACTGGTGCCTTCCTTGCCTCAGCTCCAATCCTGCCTTGCCTTTGCACATAGGTGCCAGGCGTCGTTGGGGAGGGCTTAGGGGGTGGTGGGTTGCACACTGCCAAGGGCTTCAGCAGTGAGAAGCTCTGTCAGAGGGAAGGGAAGGGCAACTGCAGGGCTCCTCCAGCGGTTTCTAGGCCGCCTAGAATCAGCGCCGCACGAGAGCACCAGGCTCCCAGGGCCCCTGGCTGGGGTTTTCAGCCCCGCACACACGGAGGCTGATTCCTTGGGTGCCCAGAAAGTGTATGACAGACGTAGGTTCCCTAGCACTCTCCTCCCCAGCAGAGACATGTGCAGGTGGTTGGGGCCTGATCCTGCGTGTCTGGGTTCCTGCCCACAGCCCCAACTCAGGGGAAGCAGCCCCTGAGGCAAGACCTGCTGGAGGAGCCCTGCGCCCCCGCCTGATAGGCGAGTGCACAGCCAGCAGGGAAGCGAGCCTCCTCGGGGGAAGAGGAGGCAGCCCAGCCCCGTCAAGTTGAAAGCCCTGCTTGCACGGAGCTAAGTGCGCCTCCAGTACGGCAGAGCTCTAGCTCTGCTCAGAGCCCCGATCTGCAGAGTTCCTGGCGCGAGGCTGCTCTGCCGGGGGCTAGCCTTGCCTTGCTTTTAGGCTGCCTCTCCAGGAAGGAGCAGCAGCAGGAGCCTGGGAGTCGCCACTGGCGCCTTTCTTGCCTCAGCTCCAATCCTGCCTTGCCTTTGCACTTAGGTCCCAGTCCTCCTTAAGGAGAGCTTAGGGGCTGGTGGGTTGCACACTGCCAAGGGCTCCAGCAGTGAGAATTCTGTCAGAGGGAAGGGAAGGGCAACTGCAGGGCTCCTCCAGCGGTTGCTTGGCCGCCCAGATTCAGCGCCACACGGAGAGCACCAGGCTCCCAGGCCCCTGGCTGGGGTTTTCAGCCCCGCACACACGGAGGCTGATTCCTTGGGTGCCCAGAAAGTGTATGACAGACGTAGGTTCCCTAGCACTCTCCTCCCCAGCAGAGACATGTGCAGGTGTTTGGGGCCTGATCCTGCGTGTCTGGGTTCCTGCCCACAGCCCCAACTCAGGGGAAGCAGCCCCTGAGGCAAGACCTGCTGGAGGAGCCCTGCGCCCCCGCCTGATAGGCGAGTGCACAGCCAGCAGGGAAGCGAGCCTCCTCGGGGGAAGAGGAGGCAGCAAGTCCCCGTCAAGCTGAAATCCCTGCTTACACGAAGCTAAGTGCGACTCCAGTACGGCAGATCTCTAGCTCTGTTCAGAGGCCCGATCTGGCAGAGTTCCTGGCACCAAGATGCTCTGCCATAGGCGAGCCTTGCGCAGACTTGCCTTGCTTTAAGGCTCCCTCCCCAGGAAGGAGCAGGCTGTGTGAGGCTCGGAAACGCCACTGGCGCCTTCCTGGCTTCAGCTCTACCCCTGCCTTGCCTTTGCACTTAGGTCCCAAGCGTCCTTGAGGAGGGCTTAGGGGCTGGTGGGTTGCACACTGCCAAGGGCTCCAGCAGTGAAAGCTCTGTCAGAGGGAAGCGAAGGGCAACAGCAGGGCTCCTTCAGCGGTTCCTTGGCCGCCCAGACAAAGCTCCGCACGGAGAGCACCAGGTTCCAAGGGCCCCTGGCTGGGTTTTGCATCCCCACACTCCCAGAGGCTGACTCCGTGGGTGCCTAGAAAGTGTGTGAGAGACGTAGGTTCCCTAGCACTCTCCTCCCCAGCAGAGACATGTGCAGGTGGTTGGGGCCTTATCCTGCGTGTCTGGGTTCCCGCCCACAGCCTCAACTCAGGGGAAGCAGCCCCTGAGGCAAGACCTGCTGGAGGAGCCCTGCGCGCCCGCCTGATAGGCGAGAGCACAGCCAGCAGTGTAGCGAGCCTCCTCGGAGAAGAGGAGGCAGCCGAGCCCAGTCAAGAGGAAAGCCCTGCTTGCACGGAGCTAAGTGGCCTCCAGTACGGCAGAGCTCTAGCTCTGCTCAGAGCCCCGATCTGGCAGAGTTTCTGGCGCGACTGCTCGGCCGGCTCGCCTTGCCCAGACTTGCCTTGCTTTTAGGCTCCCTCCCCAGGAAGGAGCTGTCTGAGCGAGCCTGGGAGACGCCACTGGTGCCTTCCTTGCCTCAGCTCCAATCCTGCCTTGCCTTTGCACATAGGTGCCAGGCGTCGTTGGGGAGGGCTTAGGGGTGGTGGGTTGCACACTGCCAAGGGCTTCAGCAGTGAGAGCTCTGTCAGAGGGAAGGGAAGGGCAACTGCAGGGCTCCTCCAGCGGTTTCTAGGCCGCCTAGAATCAGCGCCGCACCGAGAGCACCAGGCTCCCAGGGCCCCTGGCTGGGTTTTCAGCCCCGCACACACGGAGGCTGATTCCTTGGGTGCCCAGAAAGTGTATGACAGACGTAGGTTCCCTAGCACTCTCCTCCCCAGCAGAGACATGTGCAGGTGGTTGGGGCCTGATCCTGCGTGTCTGGGTTCCTGCCCACAGCCCCAACTCAGGGGAAGCAGCCCCTGAGGCAAGACCTGCTGGAGGAGCCCTGCGCCCCCGCCTGATAGGCGAGTGCACAGCCAGCAGGGAAGCGAGCCTCCTCGGGGGAAGAGGAGGCAGCCCAGCCCCGTCAAGTGAAAGCCCTGCTTGCACGGAGCTAAGTGCGCCTCCAGTACGGCAGAGCTCTAGCTCTGCTCAGAGCCCCGATCTGGCAGAGTTCCTGCGCGCGAGGCTGCTCTGCCGGGGGCTAGCCTTGCCTTGCTTTTAGGCTGCCTCTCCAGGAAGGAGCAGGCAGCAGGAGCCTGGGAGTCGCCACTGGCGCCTTTCTTGCCTCAGCTCCAATCCTGCCTTGCCTTTGCACTTAGGTCCCAGTCCTCCTTAAGGAGAGCTTAGGGGCTGGTGGGTTGCACACTGCCAAGGGCTCCAGCAGTGAGAATTCTGTCAGAGGGAAGGGAAGGGCAACTGCAGGGCTCCTCCAGCGGTTGCTTGGCCGCCCAGATTCAGCGCCACACGGAGAGCACCAGGCTCCCAGGCCCCTGGCTGGGGTTTTCAGCCCCGCACACACGGAGGCTGATTCCTTGGGTGCCAGAAAGTGTATGACAGACGTAGGTTCCCTAGCACTCTCCTCCCCAGCAGAGACATGTGCAGGTGTTTGCCTGGGCCTCCTGGCGTGTCTGGGTTCCTGCCCACAGCCCCAACTCAGGGGAAGCAGCCCCTGAGGCAAGACCTGCTGGAGGAGCCCTGCGCCCCCGCCTGATAGGCGAGTGCACAGCCAGCAGGGAAGCGAGCCTCCTCGGGGGAAGAGGAGGCAGCAAGTCCCCGTCAAGCTGAAATCCCTGCTTACACGAAGCTAAGTGCGACTCCAGTACGGCAGATCTCTAGCTCTGTTCAGAGGCCCGATCTGGCAGAGTTCCTGGCACCAAGATGCTCTGCCATAGGCGAGCCTTGCGCAGACTTGCCTTGCTTTAAGGCTCCCTCCCCAGGAAGGAGCAGGCTGTGTGAGGCTCGGAAACGCCACTGGCGCCTTCCTGGCTTCAGCTCTACCCCTGCCTTGCCTTTGCACTTAGGTCCCAAGCGTCCTTGAGGAGGGCTTAGGGGCTGGTGGGTTGCACACTGCCAAGGGCTCCAGCAGTGAAAGCTCTGTCAGAGGGAAGCGAAGGCAACAGCAGGGCTCCTTCAGCGGTTCCTTGGCCGCCCAGACAAAGCTCCGCACGGAGAGCACCAGGTTCCAAGGCCCCTGGCTGGGTTTTGCATCCCCACACTCCCAGAGGCTGACTCCGTGGGTGCCTAGAAAGTGTGTGAGAGACGTAGGTTCCCTAGCACTCTCCTCCCCAGCAGAGACATGTGCAGGTGGTTGGGGCCTTATCCTGCGTGTCTGGGTTCCGCCCACAGCCTCAACTCAGGGGAAGCAGCCCCTGAGGCAAGACCTGCTGGAGGAGCCTGCGCGCCCGCCTGATAGGCGAGAGCACAGCCAGCAGTGTAGCGAGCCTCCTCGGGAGAAGAGGAGGCAGCCGAGCCCAGTCAAGAGGAAAGCCCTGCTTGCACGGAGCTAAGTGGGCCTCCAGTACGGCAGAGCTCTAGCTCTGCTCAGAGCCCCGATCTGCAGAGTTTCTGGCGCGAGGCTGCTCGGCCGGGGGCTCGCCTTGCCCAGACTTGCCTTGCTTTTAGGCTCCCTCCCAGGAAGGAGCTGTCTGAGCGAGCCTGGGAGACGCCACTGGTGCCTTCCTTGCCTCAGCTCCAATCCTGCCTTGCCTTTGCACATAGTGCCAGCGCGTTGGGGAGGGCTTAGGGGTGGTGGGTTGCACACTGCCAAGGGCTTCAGCAGTGAGAGCTCTGTCAGAGGGAAAGGAAGGGCAACTGCAGGGCTCCTCCAGCGGGTTCTAGGCCGCCTAGAATCAGCGCCGCACCGAGAGCACCAGGCTCCAGGGCCCCTGGCTGGGTTTTCAGCCCCGCACACACGGAGGCTGATTCCTTGGGTGCCCAGAAAGTGTATGACAGACGTAGGTTCCCCGCCACTCTCCTCCCCAGCAGAGACATGTGCATGTGGTTGGGGCCTTATCCTGCGTGTCTGGGTTCCCGCCCACAGCCCCAACTCAGGGAAGCAGCCCCTGAGGCAAGACCTGCTGGAGGAGCCCTGCGCCCCCGCCTGATAGGCGAGTGCACAGCCAGCAGGGAAGCGAGCCTCCTCGGGGGAAGAGGAGGCAGCCCAGCCCCGTCAAGTTGAAAGCCCTGCTTGCACGGAGCTAAGTGCGCCTCCAGTACGGCAGAGCTCTAGCTCTGCTCAGAGCCCCGATCTGGCAGAGTTACTGGCGCGAGGCTGCTCTGCCGGGGGCTAGCCTTGCCCAGACTTGCCTTGCTTTTAGGCTGCCTCTCCAGGAAGGAGCAGGCAGCAGGAGCCTGGGAGTCGCCACTGGCGCCTCTCTTGCCTCAGCTCCAATCGTGCCTTGCCTTTGCACTTAGGTCCCAGTCCTCCTTAAGGAGAGCTTAGGGGCTGGTGGGTTGCACACTGCCAAGGGCTCCAGCAGTGAGAATTCTGTCAGAGGGAAGGGAAGGGCAACTGCAGGGCTCCTCCAGCGGTTGCTTGGCCGCCCAGATTCAGCGCCACACGGAGAGCACCAGGCTCCCAGGTCCCCTGGCTGGGGTTTTCAGCCCCGCACACACGGAGGCTGATTCCTTGGGTGGCCCAGAAAGTGTATGACAGACGTAGGTTCCCTAGCACTCTCCTCCCAGCAGAGATATGTGCAGGTGTTTGGGGCCTGATCCTGCGTGTCTGGGTTCCTGCCCACAGCCCCAACTCAGGGAAGCAGCCCCTGAGGCAAGACCTGCTGGAGGAGCCCTGCGCCCCCGCCTGATAGGCGAGAGCACAGCCAGCAGGGAAGCGAGCCTCCTCGGGGGAAGAGGAGGCAGCAAGTCCCCGTCAAGCTGAAATCCCTGCTTACACGAAGCTAAGTGCGACTCCAGTACGGCAGATCTCTAGCTCTGTTCAGAGGCCTGATCTGGCAGAGTTCCTGGCACCAAGATGCTCTGCCATAGGCGAGCCTTGCGCAGACTTGCCTTGCTTTAAGGCTCCCTCCCCAGGAAGGAGCAGGCTGTGTGAGGCTCGGAAACGCCACTGGCGCCTTCCTGGCTTCAGCTCTACCCCTGCCTTGCCTTTGCACTTAGGTCCCAAGCGTCCTTAAGGAGAGGCTTAGGGGCTGGTGGGTTGCACACTGCCAAGGGCTCCAGCAGTGAAAGCTCTGTCAGAGGGAAGGAAGGGCAACAGCAGGGCTCCTCAGCGGTTCCTTGGCCGCCCAGACAGCGCCCACACGGAGAGCACCAGGTTCCCAGGGCCCCTGGCTGGGTTTTCATCCCCACACACGGAGGCTGACTCCTTGGGTGCCTAGAAAGTGTATGAGAGACGTAGGTTCCCTAGCACTCTCCTCCCCAGCAGAGACATGTGCAGGTGTTGGGGGCCTGATCCTGCGTGTCTGGGTTCCTGCCCACAGCCCCAACTCAGGGAAGCAGCCCCTGAGGCAAGACCTGCTGGAGGAGCCCTGCGCGCCCGCCTGATAGGCGAGAGCACAGCCAGCAGGGTAGCGAGCCTCCTCGGGGGAAGAGGAGGCAGCGAGCCCCGTCAAGAGGAAAATCCCTGCTTGCACGAGCTAAGTGCGCCTCCAGTACGGCAGAGCTCTAGCTCTGCTCAGAGCCCCGATCTGGCAGAGTTTCTGGCACCAAGCTGCTCTGCCGGCGAGCCTTGCCAGACTTGCCTTGCTTTAGGCTCCCTCCCCAGGGAAGGAGCAGGCTGTGTGAGGCTGGAAACGCCACTGGCGCCTTCCTTGCCTCAGCTCCAATCCTGCCTTGCCTTTGCACATAGGTGCCAAGCGTCCTTTGGGAGGGCTTAGGGGCTGGTGGGTTGCACACTGCAAGGGCTTCAGCAGTGAAAGCTCTGTCAGAGGGAAGGAAGGGCAACTGCAGGGCTCCTCCAGCGGTTCTTGGCCGCCCAGAAAAGCGCCGCACGAGAGCACCAGGCTCCCAGGGCCCCTGGCTGGGTTTTCATCCCCACTCCCAAGAGGCTGATTCCTTGGGTGCCAGAAAGTGTATGACAGACGTAGGTTCCCTAGCACTCTCCTCCCCAGCAGAGACATGTGCAGGTGGTTTGGGGCCTGATCCTGCGTGTCTGGGTTCCTGCCCACAGCCCCAACTCAGGGGAAGCAGCCCCTGAGGCAAGACCTGCTGGAGGAGCCCTGCGCCCCGCCTGATAGGCGAGTGCACAGCCAGCAGGAAGCGAGCCTCCTCGGGGGAAGAGGAGGCAGCCCAGCCCCGTCAAGAGGAAAGCCCTGCTTGCACGGAGCTAAGTGCGCCTCCAGTACGGCAGAGCTCTAGCTCTGCTCAGAGCCCCGATCTGGCAGAGTTCCTGGCGCGAGGCTGCTCTGCCGGGGGCTAGCCTTGCCCAGACTTGCCTTGCTTTTAGGCTGCCTCTCCAGGAAGGAGCAGGCAGCAGGAGCCTGGGAGTCGCCACTGGCGCCTTTCTTGCCTCAGCTCCAATCCTGCCTTGCCTTTGCACTTAGGTCCCAGTCCTCCTTAAGGAGAGCTTAGGGGCTGGTGGGTTGCACACTGCCAAGGGCTCCAGCAGTGAGAATTCTGTCAGAGGGAAGGGAAGGGCAACTGCAGGGCTCCTCCAGCGGTTGCTTGGCCGCCCAGATTCAGCGCCACACGGAGAGCACCAGGCTCCCAGGTCCCCTGGCTGGGGTTTTCAGCCCCGCACACACGGAGGCTGATTCCTTGGGTGCCCAGAAAGTGTATGACAGACGTAGGTTCCCTAGCACTCTCCTCCCCAGCAGAGACATGTGCAGGTGTTTGGGGCCTGATCCTGCGTGTCTGGGTTCCTGCCCACAGCCCCAACTCAGGGGAAGCAGCCCCTGAGGCAAGACCTGCTGGAGGAGCCCTGCGCCCCCGCCTGATAGGCGAGTGCACAGCCAGCAGGGAAGCGAGCCTCCTCGGGGGAAGAGGAGGCAGCAAGTCCCCGTCAAGCTGAAATCCCTGCTTACACGAAGCTAAGTGCGACTCCAGTACGGCAGATCTCTAGCTCTGTTCAGAGGCCCGATCTGGCAGAGTTCCTGGCACCAAGATGCTCTGCCATAGGCGAGCCTTGCGCAGACTTGCCTTGCTTTAAGGCTCCCTCCCCAGGAAGGAGCAGGCTGTGTGAGGCTCGGAAACGCCACTGGCGCCTTCCTGGCTTCAGCTCTACCCCTGCCTTGCCTTTGCACTTAGGTCCCAAGCGTCCTTGAGGAGGGCTTAGGGGCTGGTGGGTTGCACACTGCCAAGGGCTCCAGCAGTGAAAGCTCTGTCAGAGGGAAGCGAAGGCAACAGCAGGGCTCCTTCAGCGGTTCCTTGGCCGCCCAGACAAAGCTCCGCACGGAGAGCACCAGGTTCCAAGGGCCCCTGGCTGGGTTTTGCATCCCCACACTCCCAGAGGCTGACTCCGTGGGTGCCTAGAAAGTGTGTGAGAGACGTAGGTTCCCTAGCACTCTCCTCCCCAGCAGAGACATGTGCAGGTGGTTGGGGCCTTATCCTGCGTGTCTGGGTTCCCGCCCACAGCCTCAACTCAGGGGAAGCAGCCCCTGAGGCAAGACCTGCTGGAGGAGCCCTGCGCGCCCGCCTGATAGGCGAGAGCACAGCCAGCAGTGTAGCGAGCCTCCTCGGGAGAAGAGGAGGCAGCCGAGCCCAGTCAAGAGGAAAGCCCTGCTTGCACGGAGCTAAGTGGGCCTCCAGTACGGCAGAGCTCTAGCTCTGCTCAGAGCCCCGATCTGGCAGAGTTTCTGGCGCGAGGCTGCTCGGCCGGGGCTCGCCTTGCCCAGACTTGCCTTGCTTTTAGGCTCCCTCCCAGGAAGGAGCTGTCTGAGCGAGCCTGGGAGACGCCACTGGTGCCTTCCTTGCCTCAGCTCCAATCCTGCCTTGCCTTTGCACATAGGTGCCAGGCGTGGTTGGGGAGGGCTTAGGGGGTGGGTTGCACACTGCCAAGGGCTTCAGCAGTGAGAGCTCTGTCAGAGGAAGGGAAGGGCAACTGCAGGGCTCCTCCAGCGGTTTCTAGGCCGCCTAGAATCAGCGCCGCACCGAGAGCACCAGGCTCCCAGGGCCCCTGGCTGGGGTTTTCAGCCCCGCACACACGGAGGCTGATTCCTTGGGTGCCCAGAAAGTGTATGACAGACGTAGGTTCCCTAGCACTCTCCTCCCCAGCAGAGACATGTGCAGGTGGTTGGGGCCTGATCCTGCGTGTCTGGGTTCCTGCCCACAGCCCCAACTCAGGAAGCAGCCCCTGAGGCAAGACCTGCTGGAGGAGCCCTGCGCCCCGCCTGATAGGCGAGTGCACAGCCAGCAGGGAAGCGAGCCTCCTCGGGGGAAGAGGAGGCAGCCCAGCCCCGTCAAGTTGAAAGCCCTGCTTGCACGGAGCTAAGTGCGCCTCCAGTACGGCAGAGCTCTAGCTCTGCTCAGAGCCCCGATCTGGCAGAGTTCCTGGCGCGAGGCTGCTCTGCCGGGGGCTAGCCTTGCCCAGACTTGCCTTGCTTTTAGGCTGCCTCTCCAGGAAGGAGCAGGCAGCAGGAGCCTGGGAGTCGCCACTGGCGCCTTTCTTGCCTCAGCTCCAATCCTGCCTTGCCTTTGCACTTAGGTCCCAGTCCTCCTTAAGGAGAGCTTAGGGGCTGGTGGGTTGCACACTGCCAAGGGCTCCAGCAGTGAGAATTCTGTCAGAGGGAAGGGAAGGGCAACTGCAGGGCTCCTCCAGCGGTTGCTTGGCCGCCCAGATTCAGCGCCACACGGAGAGCACCAGGCTCCCAGGTCCCCTGGCTGGGGTTTTCAGCCCCGCACACACGGAGGCTGATTCCTTGGGTGCCCAGAAAGTGTATGACAGACGTAGGTTCCCTAGCACTCTCCTCCCCAGCAGAGACATGTGCAGGTGTTTGGGGCCTGATCCTGCGTGTCTGGGTTCCTGCCCACAGCCCCAACTCAGGGGAAGCAGCCCCTGAGGCAAGACCTGCTGGAGGAGCCCTGCGCCCCCGCCTGATAGGCGAGTGCACAGCCAGCAGGGAAGCGAGCCTCCTCGGGGGAAGAGGAGGCAGCAAGTCCCCGTCAAGCTGAAATCCCTGCTTACACGAAGCTAAGTGCGACTCCAGTACGGCAGATCTCTAGCTCTGTTCAGAGGCCCGATCTGGCAGAGTTCCTGGCACCAAGATGCTCTGCCATAGGCGAGCCTTGCGCAGACTTGCCTTGCTTTAAGGCTCCCTCCCCAGGAAGGAGCAGGCTGTGTGAGGCTCGGAAACGCCACTGGCGCCTTCCTGGCTTCAGCTCTACCCCTGCCTTGCCTTTGCACTTAGGTCCCAAGCGTCCTTGAGGAGGGCTTAGGGGGCTGGTGGGTTGCACACTGCCAAGGGCTCCAGCAGTGAAAGCTCTGTCAGAGGGAAGCGAAGGGCAACAGCAGGGCTCCTTCAGCGGCTTCCTTGGCCGCCCAGACAAAGCTCCGCACGGAGAGCACCAGGTTCCAAGGGCCCCTGGCTGGGTTTTGCATCCCCACACTCCCAGAGGCTGACTCGTGGGTGCCTAGAAAGTGTGTGAGAGACGTAGGTTCCCTAGCACTCTCCTCCCCCAG
>NW_017218161.1:0-22575 GCF_001704415.2 Capra hircus | reverse complement strand
GGGGATGGTGAGCACAGGCAGAGTGGCCTTCCGGCTGTTTACAGGCCCTGAGGGATTTCATCTCTCAATTAGAAGTTGTTGCCCTGTTGATGGTTCTGTTAACCTTGAGTAGTCTCTCTGCACCCTGCCTCCTAAGCAAAAGTGAGTTGCCTAAAATTCACAGCCACGCTGTCCTTTCAAAGTTTTATACAATTAAATCTGACTGCTAGAAACTCGGCTGCTGGTTTGGCCACTCCTTCCCCCCATCTTGCCATTCCTCCTAAACTGCCTTTTCTGATTTCGGCCAAGAGATACATTAGAGTCAGAAAAATCGAAACTCTACCATGACCGATTACCAGGACTTGAGGTTTTTAATAACCAAGAGAGACAACCTCCTCTCCCCTAAGAGCCCAGGTTGAGCACAGGTTGTGGCAGACTGATAATTGAACATGTGATTTTTAAAAAATGTATTTATTTTTCTGTGTTAGGTCTTCATGCTGTACAGGCATTTCTCTGTTGCGGCGAGCGGGGCTGCTCCCTGGTACAAGCCTATCATTGCTGTGGCTTCTCTCATTTTGGAGCACAGGCTCTAGGGTGCCATGGGCTTCAGTGGTTGCGGCACACGGGCTCAGCAGTTGTGGCTGCTGGCTGTGGAGCGTAGGCTCAGTAGTTTGTGGCACGTGGGCTTACTTGCTCTGAGGCATGTGGGATCTTCTTGGATCAGGGATGAAACCATGTCTCCTGCATTGGCAGGCAGATTCTTCACCACTGAGCCACCAGGAAGGCCCTTAAATTTTATCTTTTTGGCCACACCACACTGCATGCGTGATCTTCTTAATTCCCCAACCAGATATCGAACCCATGTGCCCTGCCGTGGAAAGTCAGAGTGTTAACCAATGGACTGCCAGGCAAGTTCGAACTTCTGATTCTATGATAGCAGGTAAAGGGAAACAGGGGAGGAAGTACCTTCAGAAAGGCTCTGAGGACGACGATCATTCCATCCTTGGGAAATGATATCTGAATAGAAAGCTGAAGGACGAGCAGGAGCTAACTGAGCAAGGAAGGGCTGGGTAAAGATGTATCTCAGGGCAAGTCTCAGAGACTAGAAAAGTGGGACCTAGTGGGAGAACTGGAAATGCCAGGTGCCTGGAAACGGAACAGGAGGTGGAGTCGTGGGTAAAGCCAGAGCGCAACAAGAGACCAGCAGAGTGGACTCCGAGCTCCCACACTCCTCGCTGTGCGACTCTGGGCAAGTTAGTGATCCATGAAAGAATCAGCTTCCTTATGGAAGAGCGCAGTAGTCTCTAGGCGCGCTTCGAGGATGAGGCCGTACACTGAGCAAAGTGCCTGCCACACTAACTCTTCACTGTATGTTGTGCTCCTGTGCTACACAGGCCTGCACTAGTGGGGAGGTGCCCAGAGCATGGGGCATGTTCAACAGACAGGTGAAGATTCTGCAGGCTCATAGAGGCAGCAGTTCTGTCTCCAGCCACCCAACTCTTCACACCAAGAAGAGCTGCTAGAGGTTCCTCTTGCTAGAGGTTTGGTCCTTTCCAGGCCCCATGGGAAGCAGTTAATAGTGTAAACCCTCCAGAAATGTAAGTGCCTTTACCTGCATATGGCATCTGGTCCCATCACTTCATGGCAAATAGATGGGAAAACAGTGGAAACAGTGACAGACTTTACTTTTGGGCTCCAAAATCACTATAGATGGTGACTATAGCCATGAAATTAAAAGACTCTTACTCCTTGGAAGAAAAGCTATGAACAACCTAGACGGAATATTAAAAAGCAGAGACATTACTTTGCCAACAAAGGTCCATCTAGTCATAGTTTTGCTAGTAGTCATGTATGGATGTGAGAGTTGGACTATAAAGAAAGCTGAGCACCGAAGAATTGATGCTTTTGAGCTGTGGTGTTGGAGAAGACTCTTGAGAGTCCCTTGGACTGCAAGGAGACCCAACCTGTCCATTCTAAAGGAAATAAGTCCTGAATATTCATGGAAGGACTGATGCTAAAGCTGAAACTCCAATACTTTGGCCACCTGATGCGAAAAACTGACGCATTGGAAAAGACCCTGATGCTGGGAGGGATTGGGGGCAGGAGGAGAAGGGGATGACCGAGGATGAGATGGTGGATGGCATCACTGACTCAATGGACATGAGTCTGAGTAAGCTCCGAGAGTTGGTGATGGACAGGGAGGCCTGGCTTCTGCAGTCCATGGGGTCGCAGAGTCGGACATGACTGAGCGACTGAACTGAACTGATGGGCTTCGCTGGTGGCTCAGACAGTAAAGAACCTGCCTGCAATGCAGGAGACCTGCGTTGATCCCTGGAGAAGGGAATGGCAACCCACTCGAGTATTCTTGCCTGGAGAATCCCATGGACAGTGGAGCCTGGCGGGTTACAGTCCATGGAGTTGCAAAGAGTTGGACATGACTGAATGACTAACACTTTCACTTTTCACCCACGTATATAACTACATTCAGATCTGTTTTTTCTATAATTTATCTCCGTTCAAGCTTATACCATGTGATCATATTATAGTGCTTCTTTTTCACCTTACTTTTCAATCAATTTATCTTATAGAATGTGCACAACAGTACATTCAGACAGTTATTATTCTTTTAAACATCTGCATAGTTTTCCATTATATGGATGAGCCATAATTTAACCAGTCTTCTACCACTGACCTTTAGTTTATTCCAGAATTTCTTTTTCTATTACAAATAATGTTGCAATAAACCCTTGAACATATAGATGCTGCATGTTTGTGAAGCGGTAAACTTACCTAGGTGAACTTGCTGTACTAAATGGTGTTTGCGTTTAAAACTTAGATAGCTGTATGGCTCCATCCACTTTTTAGATGCTCAAAGGGAGCTAGACTGCAGTGCTAGACACAGGATTCTGTCTGAGTCACATCCAACCAACCAAAATTGGAAGCCCAAATGTAATACCCTATGTTTTTCAGCAAGATTACAGTGGTCTAGATTGAAAATTATTCCCACAGGTATGTGTGTATGTATACGCATATATATACACACATATTTATGTATATATATATATGTATATGTATACAAATGCTAAGTCAAGAAGTTTCACAGACCACACTTCATTTATAGATACATTTGAGGACCATGGATATAAGAATTGGATGAAGTATGTAGTCTCTGCATTGCTCTAAGAGTTAGAGGAGGAATGTTCTTAAAACATGAGTACTGAAACAATGAAGTGAAACTGGATGTATGGTAGGGTTGCCAAGGAGAGCCTGATGATACCAGGTGGGTTGCTATGACTACAGAGGAGGATACATTCTCTTATATAAATTTCTGACCCTTCAATCAGGACAGAAGGATCTCTTATCTCCCACAACTAGACCTTATCAACTTGTCAACAGATTACTATACCTGAAGAAAATCTGCCAGCCAGTAGATGGAAGGTCAAGAAATAAATTTCTGAGATCTTATTGACTTTTCTCCATATAGCATATAATTTTTGTAAGTTCTTCAGGGTGTTGCCACAACTTTTCAAATTGGTAAAATAATTTTATTTCTTGGCCATGCAGCTTATGGGATCTTAGTTTCCTGACAAGGGACTGTACCCATGCTCCCTGGAGTGGAAGCACAGTTCTAACCACTGGACCTGCAGGGAATTCCCAAAATAATTTTATAAAAAGCACTATTCTGTCTATATCCTGGTATAAAATGCTGTAAGATATAGAGTTAAGTGAAAAAAGCAAGATGAATTAAAGCATGTGTGGTATGCTATAATTTGTCTAAAAAAATATGCAGTACTTATTTTTTTAATGCAATAAGGTAAAAAAAAAGATATAGATTAGAAATTAAAGAAATAAAGCTTATTATATTATAAAGTATATAATATGATTGTGTACAAGGACATTTAGTCCTTTGCCTGAAGGAATCTCCAAGTAAACTACTAGAACTAATAAGGTAAATTTAGTCAAATCAAAAGACAAAGTGTCAACATACCAAAACATCATAAGGGCCAATAGGCAAATGAAAAGATCGTGAACATCATTAGTCATCAAGAAAATAAAAATTACAATAAGAAAATACCACCTATCCATCCTAGGGGCTAAAATTTTTTAAACTGAGCTGAATACCAAGTGCTAGCTAAGATGAGGCACAGTACGAACACTTATGCACTTCTGGGTGGAAATATGAATGATAGAACCATTTGGGAAATTAGTTTGTTTCTAATAAATTTATGTAACTTCCTTGTAGCTAGTAGTGTGCTTGTAAACATTTACCAATTGGCTTTGGGGGGGAGGAGAAGGAAGTCCTGGTTTATAGCATTTGCCATTTCCGTGGTGTAAATATTTCCCCCTTGGGATAAATATTTCCCCCTTGGCTGATTTCAAGCTACCAATGGGAAAGTCATTGAAAGTAGAATTGGGAAGAAATGCACATAACTGGCCCAAGCTGTACAAGCTGGCTCCAGACCACTACTTCCTATGACCCAGCAGCTCCACTTCTAAGTACACACCCAAGAGAAATGAATAGTAATAGCCACAAAAAAGATGACTTCTATGAGAAAGTTCTTAACAGCTTTATTCCTATCAGACACAATCTAGAAACAATCCAGAAAAGATGAAAGGAAAAATAAATCATGGTGCATTCATGCAATGAAATACTGTTCAGCAAAAAACAGATAATGAACTGATACAACAGCATGAATAATTCTCAGACATGTTAACTGAACCAGGCGTGAGAGTGCACTCCGTATGGTTGGTTCCATTTTACATAAAAGTCAAGGATGAACAAAACTAATCACTGGTGTAGGAATCAGATGGTAGCTATTTCTGGGATTTCTCAATTGACTTTTGGAGTGGGGACAATGTAACCTTCTGGGATGATGGAAATATATTTTATCTTGATTAGCCTATGTAAGTTTGTGTATTTGATAAAAATTCACCAAGATGTTCACTTATATGTAAAGCTACCTCACTAAAGTCCTTGGTGACAGTGATTTTGCCTCATTTTTTAAAAACATAGAAGTCACAAAATTTTTAAACAGTTATCTATAGAAGGATGGAGGAAACTAGGAAATGACAGGATTAAAAGCTAGATTTGGAATATACCTTGTTTTGTAGGTTTGGTTTTGGACTCATGGGAATAATTTACATAAAATATAGACTAAATTAAATCAAAATTGAAAAAGGCAATTCCTTAAAATCAAAATAAAATGTTTCAAACTCTATATTGAGTTGGTGGCCAACCAAGAGGAATTATTTCAAGAGATTTTTTTTTAATTTGATTAATTTTTTTTGGCTGCTGTGAGTCTTCATTGCTGCATGCAGGCTTTCTCTAGTTGCGGTGCAAGGGCTTCTCATTGTGGTGGCTTCTCTCGTCATGGAGCAGAGGCTCTAGAATGTAAGGGCCTCATAGTTGTGCAGTTGTGGCGCACGGGCTTATTTGCTCCAAGGGATGTGGGATCTGGAGCAGGGATTGAATCCATGTCCCCCTGCATTGGCAGGTGGATTCTTTACCACTAACCCACTAAGGGAAGCCCCTCAAGAGATTTTTTAACAGAGTAAAATGTTAGTAATAACATTGGTATTATTCTTCTGAAATTATTATCTAAAGTAATATTATATATAATATTATATAAAGTAAGTAAATAAGTAATTATGTTAATGTGAATAGAAACCAAGAATTTTACCAGAAGAGACAAAGAGATGCAAACACAGAATTTAATAACATAGTAAACATTTTATAGTCTTAAATTTGAGTGGAAAATATCAGTATGAACTGTTGATACATTTTCTTATTTTAAAAGTCTGTTTCCTAGTTCTGTCCACTGAACAGGCCCAGAAAAAATGACCAGTCACATGGAATGCATACCCTTAGTGCCAGTTTAGTCCCTTAATACTATTTCCCACTAAAGGGAACCAGGGCTTCTTGAGGAGATGGATGGTTCTGGTCTGAGGCAGGCAATGTATGTGATCAACCTGGAACATCACAACATACCTGAAATTCCTGGAGTCATGTCAAAAGGACTCAGAGCCAACCTGTCAAGGCTCTAACTAACTACATATGGAACAATTTAAACATGAAAACTGAAAAGAATAAAACATGTGAATCATGTTCAAAATTCATAATATTCATAATGATGCTAAAAAAAATACCAACCCCAAACCACCATTGGATGATACTGGGAAACCAACTTACCATTCTGAATATAGGCAAGTAAACCTGTTACCTATTTTTGCCATATGAACTGAATTTCAAATAGTAGTGAAAGAGATGTTTCTTTTTATAGAAGTTTTCCAGCCAATAATTAAGGAATATCACCATTTGACAAGTCCTAAAAGAAATAATGGTTCTAGGCAAGGATGATAGTATTAGTTTCCTGGGTTACAATAACAAAGTACCACAGACTGGGTAGCTTAAAAAAAAAAAAATTAATGCCCCTCTGTCCTGCAGTTGAAAGTCTGAAATCAAAGTGTTAGCAGGAATATGCTCCCTCTCAAACTCTACAAGAGGATGCTTCCTTTCCCATTCTATCTTCTGCTGTTTGTTGGCAAACCCTGTCATTCCTTGGCTTGTAGATATAACACTCCGATTTCTGCCTCTGTGGTCGGATGACCATCTCCTCCTTGAGTCTGTGTTCAAAACGTTCCTCCTCTAATAAGTGCTGGGTTAATGTGGGTCTCATTTTAACCTGAATTACCTCCATGGGCATGAAGTTTAGGATTTCAACATATCTTTTGTGAGCAATACTGTTCAATTGTAGTCATCAATGGCAGTTAGGATCACAGAGTGAAACAAGACAGTATCTATCATTCCAAAGAATTAGACCCAAATCAAACCAAGTCTAGATCTAACTACCAATTTATAGAAAACAGAAGGGATAGAAGAACATGCTAAAAAACTCCACAGGTGTATAATCTGTGAAGTCCAGAATGTGGGAAATTCTGTAGGACAAGTGACTTGGTTTCCTCAACAAATAAATTACAGGGAAAAAACAGAGACAGAACCTTTAAATGATTATGGACATAGGAGACATAGCAACCATATCCTATATATAGCTCTTGTCTGGAAATCTGAATACTTACTAGATAGTTAATGATATACAAGGGTTACTGACAAGTTTTAAAAAACATATCTTTAAACGAGACTCTACTATAAAGCACAGGAAAATATATTTGATATCCTGTGATAAACCATAATGGAAAATAATATGGAAAATATATATTTGTATAACTGAATCATTTTGCTGTATAACAGAAATTAATACAACATTGTGAATCAACTATACATCAATAAAATAAAATTAAACATTTTAATAAAAACATATCTTAATGGCATGGTGGTAATGTTTAAAAAAAGAGAGAGTTCTTAATATAAGAATACATAACTTCAGGGACTTCCCTGCTGGTCCAGTGGCTAAGGCTCTGTGCTTTCACTGCAGGGGGCACAGGTTCAGGCTCTGGTCAGGGAACTAAGCTTTCACTTGCCTTGTAGTGCAGCCACAAACAAAAAACAAACAAAATGAAAAAAACATGCTCTCAAATAAAGCAACATGATGTTTGGAAGATGTCAGGAGAGTGGGGGATGGGTTAGGTGTAAAACAAGATTAGCCATGCTAAATAATGAAGTTTGGTGTTGGGTATATGGGAGTTCATGATACTGTTTTTTCTATATGCTAACATTTTCCAGCATATACAATTATAAAAATAAAATGCAGTACATTAATTCAGTGTTTCTCAACTTGAGGCAGTATCAGAATCTATTTTCTGAAGATTCTTCCCTTCCCAGAAGTTATGCCTCATTCTTGCAGAGAAATTGCTGTTGAAAATATTTACACTTCAGTAAGGAGTATTTTTGTAAAGAAGTTAGACTATCATAGGATGAAGTTAAGTTATATATTTTTTATACATTTTTGCAGCATGTGTATGTTCAGGCTTTCAACTATTTTTACTCATCTTTTAGTTCAACGAATATCCAAAAAACTTCTGCCTCACATCTTCCTAAAATTTGAAGTTATTGTATATATTGGGAATCTGATTTCAAATTCAGATGAATTTATATCTTATTAACATTTTTCATTTTTTACTGATACTCAGGCTCTGGCTTAAATGCTACCTCCCCTGCTCCATCAATGTCCCTGATTCCCCCCAACCAGAAGTAATCTCTCTCCTCATAAAGTGATCTTATGTACTGTTTTGTTCCTCTTTCATCTCTTTCTACTTGCTAGCATTATTTTACTGCTATTTATATATCTATTGGCTTCCCAGGTGGTTCAGTGGTAAAGAATCTGCCTGCTAAGCAGGAGATTCGGGTTCGATTCCTGGGTCGGAAAGATTGCCTGGAGAAGGAAATGGCAACCCACTCCAGTATTCTTGCCTGGAAAATTCCACAGACAGAGGAGGCTGGCAGGCTATAGTCCATGGGGTCGCAAAGAGTTGGCTGAGCGACTAAGCCACCACCTCCCTTCCCCAAACTCACTGAGATTTGCTGTTCAGTATACTTTTCTAGAATACTGAGTTTCTCTTTTCAAAATCATCCATTGCAGCTTGATTGATGATGGAGAAGTTTTGTTTTTTGGAAGCTCCTATGTAGCTGACAAAATACTTTTTGGCAAGGAAGGAATTTTTAAAAATTCTTTTATTGTAAAAATACTAGGTGCATACACAAGGTAAAAGAGAAAATCTAAAACGAGCCAAAAAGTCAGACCACTCCTCCCGCCACCGTTCCACTCCCAGGGTCTCCACTATTCCAAGTTTCTTGAGAATCACTCTACACATTTTTTCTAAGCATATACAAAAATAAATGCTATTGGACCTTACTGCAAGTACTATCTGCTGTTGTTTTTTTTTTTTTTTTTTTTACCTTACAGTATACATTAGAGACCTAGCAGCAAATACAGAATCTCTCTTTTTTTTTAATTGCACTACATGGAAATTTCATCATTTATTTCAGTCCCCAGTTGGCAGCATTTTTTCCCAGTTATTTCCTCTTACAGATAATGTTGCAATGCACCATCTTGTACACACAGAGAAAAGGAATTTTGTTGAAAATCTGCATTTCTGAAGGAAACCCCTCCTTCATTCTTTTAGCTGGGGGCAGACCCTGTGGTATGAAGCAATTGCTCGGCAAACCTTCCAGACCTGACGGTATCTATTGCCTTATGATTCCCCAGCGGCTGGGTGGTCAGGAGTGCGCCTGGTTCCCTAGAAGGGAAGACGTCAGCACCCCCAACTCTGTGGTTGAAAGCAGATGCCCCCTGAGTCCCCTCATGTTTGAACCCCCAGCCCGGGAGAGGTGAAGCCTCGGCATCGTGTCATTAGGTAAGTGCGCTGGCTTCGGAGGCATATTAGACTCAGACTCACCTGGACACGGCAGTGGTTCAGTTGGTGGTGTGTTTAAAGTTAATTCACTAAATGCTAATGTAGACAGTGTCTGAGACCAAGAGCAGTCAGTGCTAAGTCTCCTCTCTGAAAACAGCATTTTGTGTGGGTGAGCAGAGTAAGCTTTTATTTTAGTTCATTCTTTTAAAAAAAGAACAACTGTGGCTTGTGTTTAATCCTCTGGAAGTCCTCTGTGTCAGCGAGCCTTTTCTTTGCATGTGGGCATCTCTTGCCAGAAATCGGAATTTCCTGGCAGAGAAGAGAGGCAATTTGAGTAACCCGGACACAGACAAATACACTTCACTTCAACAGAGCTTTTCAGGTGTCACTGAAGATGTGTGAGAAACCAAATAGAATGCTATAGAAAATGCTCTTTTAAAAAAGTATTCTCCAGTTGATGGCTTTAATGAAGCTCTTGCTTCTCATCGCAAACTGGATAAGTTCAGGCCAAGGCTTCACTGAAAAGGGTTTTGTTGACCACAGGAAAAGGGTTGGGGATATGGTTGACATCTCAGACCAGACTGTGGCGCTTCCTTTCCAGCTTGGACAGTAAGATCAGGGCTCAGACCAAAATGCATATGACTTGATTTGTTTCTCCTCTTTAAAAAAAAAAAAAAACGTATGGTGTCTGTTTGTGAAAAGTAGATAAAAGGTTTGTTTACAATCTCTCCCTGAAGAGTGGAATTGAACAATTCCAATTTTGGAATTGTTCCTCATTGCTCTTAACTACCTTGGTGAAATTTGGCTGATCTACAGTTATTCAAAGATAAGCATGTGTTTGCTGGGAAGGGAGCAGTAAAGTGCTTGCTTAAGTGACAAGTCTGTAGTTTCCATGATGGCATTTGGCTTCACAACAGGGGATGCTAGGAAAGCATTGCTCTAGTGGAACCTGAGGTGTGGATTCAAGTGAGGGATGAGACTGTGGGGAAAGAACTGAGTCTGGGGAAAGGGTGGAGGTCCTATGGGTTCTCAGCGGAGATGCAGGATGTGCTGGTCAGACTTAGAGGTCAGTTCTGTTTTAAAAAGTGGTAAAGCATTAACATCCAGGCAAAGTAAACAAAGAGGAAGAGAGCTAATGAAAGTGTGGTGCTGGGTAGGGCGTATGGACCAACCTAGGATGTGCTGGTCTCAGGATAACCTGGGCACAGGGCTCTGCACATAGTCTGTGCAGGTTCCCAGGACCGAGGGTCAGACACTTTAATACACAGGGCCCAGGGAAACCAGTCTCCAGGTCTCATAGGCTCCAGTTAGAAATCTTTCAGAGACCAAGGGGTTAGGTCCTAATTGAGAAGGACCCTGATTCTCTAGGCATTCATCCAGGGAAGCTTTCTGTATGCTGGTTCCCTCCCCTTCTCCCCTACGGAGGGTGTCCCATTTCCCATCACCTGTCCAGTCTCCCTGACCGCTTTTACAGTCTGAACTAGTTCAGTTCCATAGAGAAGCGTTTGTTAAGCATTCATCAGCTTGTAAGATTTTTTTCACTCTGTGAAATTCTTTCAAGCTTTTTGACATTGTCAAGTGCCTGGATGATTGGGTTTGAACAACTGTGACCTTCAGCTGTCTGGAGACCTGTAATGCCATCCCTGTCGAATGTAGACTCTAACTCAGGGATTATTTTAGTCAATATGAGGAAATACTGGAAAAGGGTATGGGGTCTCCCCTTTCTGCCTTTGGGGCCTGTAAGTTAAGACCTGTTCTTTCATATAAGTGACTGCTAATAAATCTGGATTCTAGTTTCTCTAAACAGATCAATTTCCTAGAGAGGTGGGATAACAGGGTGCCTGGTTTAGGAGTCAGGAAACTGGAGTCCAGCAGTGCTTCCACCACTAACTGCCCCACGTGCCCTTTGGCAAGTCCTTCAGTATCTCCCTTTAAATAAAGATGAAGGGATTGAATTAAGATGCACAAAAATTTCAGTAATCCTAAAGGAGGGGCTGAACTGATGAGATTAAATTTTTAAAAGTTGGCTGCAAAGGTAGATGCTGGGAACAAGCTAACATTGCTGTTCCTTTTGAAAAGATTTAGTACCCCTGAACATGAAACAGGAGTGAGTAGTGGCTACCAGTACAGTGCACATTTGCAGGCAGCCTCCATAGAAACTCAGCTTCCAGAATAAGGTCAGAGTTCTGCTGTGCTCTGTTCTGACCTGGCAATGGCACCACTTGCCTCCAGGTTCACATCTACCTCCAACACACTCTCCAGTTTAGAAATCAGAGCGATTGTTCTTAGAAACTAAGTTCCATTCTGTTACTCTCCTGCTTACAAACCTTCAGGAGCTCCCTATTGCCCTCATGATTTGACCCCTGTTGATCTCAAGCCTATCTCTTATGCCCTCTCTGACCCACAACACTCAACCCTGAGTCTTGCAGTTCCAAACCACAAGCAGTTCCCAGAGCTGGTCTCCTCTCTCTCTCCCCCCCTCTAGAGTGCAGTTTCCAACACACACACACACGCACGCACGCACGCACGCACGCTCGCTCGCTCACTCACTCACTCACTCACTCACTCCACCTGTCAGCTTCCCCAGCCTCTGGGCTTTCAGAGTCCGCTGGGTTTGCCCTGTCATGGCACTTCCCACACTATACTGCAATTCCTCAAGAGTACTCCACTCCTATCCCAAGACAGTGAGCTCCTCAAGACAGAGACTATGCTTTTTCTGTGCATTCTCAGCATCTGCTGTCTTCACAGAAGGCACTCAGGAAATATTCGGAGAATCAACAGAAGGTTGGGGGAACAATGGACAAACCAAGTGTACTCAGAGAAGAGTAACAAGGATGGTGAGGGTGGTAGAAATGAGGTTGAATGCCAGTTGAAGAAGCTGAAATGGTTGAGCATGGAAAAGAGAGCATTGGAGCTCACCTTCGTGCCAGGACTGCCTTGGGCAGTGGGATTTGATTTACTCACGCCTCCCCAGAGGGCAGGGTTAGATTCTGGTGGAAGCGAGGCGGACATGGTGCAATGTAAGCAGCAGCAGTGGAGATTGCTATGATGTGCTGTGTTTGGGTACATTTGGTGGAGGAAGGGTACCCTGCAGACAAGAGATGGCTTCTTGGTGACTTAAAGAGCTTCCTGGCTCTGAAGGGCCCCAGCACTGTCTCAGGAGTGTAGCTAGAAGGATACTTGTGTTGGGTGAAGCATTCACGCCAATAATATAGAACATAGGCTCCAAGATCTGCAAGCACTGAAAGTTCTAAAAGTCAGTGATTCTCTGCTCTAGGCCAGAAGACCACACACTTTACAAAACCGAACAGACATTCTAATTCCTGACTTCTCTTCCTTAACAGCTTTGGCGTATTTTAACTTATTCCAAACCCACCCGTGATGCCAGGTCCACTTAGTTGTTCCACTGGGGAAGGAAATAGCTGCACAGAGAAGTTATATAACCTGCCCCAGTTTTTGCAGGATACTAAGAGACAGAATCTTAATAGGAAACAGAACTCCCAAGTCCAAAGCATTACAGCAGATGGCTTTTCCAGGTCCCTGATGACTTACTGGGCCAAGTTGGCCGACGAAGTTTCATGTTTCTTACCCTTTTGCCTTCATCCTGCATCTTAAGTTCAAGAACACAATCATGGCAGAGTGGCGATGGAGATGGGCTCAAGAACCAGACTGCCTTTGTGACCTCAGACAAATCACTTCCTCTTTCTGTGACTCAGTTTCCTCATCTATAAACTGGATGTAAAAATATAATTAACCTTATAGAGTTGTAAGGATAAAATGAGGATACAGAGCATGGGTATATTAAGTACTTAATAAGCATTACCTAATGTTATTAGTACTGGATGAGGACAGGACTTGGCAATAAAGACAACTGATCTCTCACTTTGGTGCTAAAGGTACAAGGTAGTGGTCTTAAGCCATTCTCTGCACATCCTCAGAAGGTCCTCAGTGCTTCTGCTGAGGGCCTGAGTGGGGTGTAAAGGACCAGAGATGACAACCATCGGCAAAGAACCAGATTGGGGTGGGGTGGGCTGAGCACCTCCCTGGAGTTCATCTGCTGCTGTCTGTGGTCCTGAAACAATTTGTTAATTATCTAGAAAAATGAGGGTGTGGTGGGGTTTACACCCACAGCCTCCTTTCCCAACAGTCGCCTGTTTATGGATAGTACACCCACAAAATGGAGTTTGGATAAATTATCGATAACCTTTGAATCATTAGTTTCTTTTTCTCTGAAGACAGGTAATTCATGTCTTCTGATGTGTTCACAGGGATGTTGTCAATTTACATACCATCCGTGTATAAAATACTTCCCCACCTGTTGCCTGTCTGAGGGACACAGTCAGAAAGGGGCAACATAGTGGGAGCAAATATATCTTACACTCTGAACTCCCTCCCTCCTGAGTTTCAGTGGGCTTGGCACTCCAACCCCACTGAAGGCACAGCCCAGCTCTCACCTGACAGAGTCCCAGGGGCCTCATCCAGTTTTCAGTGACAATTCAAGCCTTCCTGAGGCTGGGGTCAGAGCCACACTGTGCTTCGCGGGTGGCCTGCACCAACCATCACTGCCTCTGCTGGTGCTGATTCTGCCTCCTTTGTGGTGCCCACCTGGGATGAGGCAGGCTCTCCCCCACCAAGGTCACAGCTCTTGAGATGCTGCAAAGGGCTCTCATGCTGTTTCAACTTATAATCTTCTTTTGCCAAAGACTTGGGATGGATTCTGAGTGGAATTTGGGCCAAGGGACAGTTAAGACACCTCCCAGCATCTTGCTGAAAAGTCTTTCTTCTTTCTTTCTCATAAGCCTGGACAGTGCAATCCATCACTGTTCCAGGATAAAGCCCAGGGCCCACCAGAGGCCTCCCCAGGAAAGAGATGGGGGGCATGCTGCCCCTGTTTTCATTTTGGATGTCAGAGTTTAATCTGGCATCTTGTAGCTCAGCTATGTTCTTGATATCCTCATCAAATAACTCCCAGTGAACCTTGAGGTGGACAGAGTTCCTGAAGGGACCCTGCTAACTGGGCTCCCTCTGGGACGCCCAGTCCACAGATACGAAAGTGCTTCAGACTTTCGGCACTAGGGGAATTTTTCAAACCCAATTAAGTGTCATTACAAGGAAAAAAATAGAAATAATTTTTCTTTTCATAGATTCAGAAAGCAGAAAAAAAACCTCTTAATGTTGATTTGGCCCATTCTGGCTGCTAGTAGGGTTAAACTCAAACAAAAAGTGGTTAAATTTAGAAAAAACACTTCCCAGAGATTGAGATACTGCAATGTCTCCTTATATGATGGAGGGTCCCCCAACCAATGACCACATAAATTCCTTTGTGGTGCTACTTAAGACCTTTACCTATTTTTCTGTCCTTGAGGGGAATCAGAAGGAAGATGGTAGCCTGCCTTGGCTGTCTCCCATCACACAGTATAATTCTGTGTGCCTGAGTTCTTATCCACCCATCACACATGCTCACACATCCCTACACACGTGCTCAGTTGTTCAGCTGTGTCCAACTCTTTGCAACCTCTTGGACTGTAGCCCACCAGGCTCTGCTATGTATGGGATTCTCCAGGCAAGATTACTGGGGTGGATTGCCATTTCCTACTCCACCAAACACACACATTCAGCTCTAAACTGTAGTCACCTGTGTCTGACTTGGCTCTGGGATGTGAAGGGGGAGCCCTGGGTATGCAATACCATAAACATATTTTCCCCAAGAGATGCTTATGCAGCAATTCAGACATTCTCATTGCTCTGCCTTTTAATTAGTTCAGGGAGTTGCAACCTCACAGTGTGGGTGTGCTTGCCAGCTGGGGTTTTGGGAAGTTATCTGGTCTACGCTCCTTCTGTCTCCTCCCTTGGTGTCAGGAAATTATAGAGCTAGCTCTCTTTGCTTGTCTTGGAAATGTGTATGCTGATTTTACCCCAAAGAGTCCTGGACACTCCAGGGCCTGTCTGAGCCAGCCGCTCAAAGGCCCCTGGGGACCAGTGTGGTGACATGCAGAGCTCAGGTCTTGCAGCCTGCTCTCCTTGAGCAAGGGGAGAGGCAATAGCTTTGGGCTAAAAGGGATGGTTTTCACCCGTAATTACTTGGTCCCTTTGGGCGACATACTGCAAAGCTGATGCCCCTGGGGGCCCAGAGGAGGGATTTTGTGACTCAAGGGAAAGCTGCTTGTCTCCCAGGCAGGGCCCTGTTCTGGAGACTGCCAGATACCTTATCCCCATGAAAGGAGAGGCCCCAGAAGAGCCCTTCCAGCCTTCCTCTGAGCTGCCTCCCCACAGGGGTTCTGGGATAGCTGTGGCTGAAAGCAAAACTCTCACTGCTGCTGACTTTTCAGGGTAAACCTTTCTCCTCTGCACAGTCACCCCTTGCTTTGTCTGTGCATCCTCCCTCTGGGGGTCCAGATCACACTCTCGGCTCTAGTTTAACTTCTCCACTTACCAGGCTTTGGCACACCCTCCTCTTTCCCTGGGCAATGGGGTTTTTCCTGGCTTCTCCCCTAGATGTGTCTTCCAGCTCAGTCTGCATGGCCAGGGCCTCTCTGACTTGCTCGTTTGTTCCTGTGGGCTGTGGAGGCTTCTACACCACACGTTTCAGCTGAAACCCACCGGGGTGCGATTGTCTTTCTTGATTCATCTCATGCTTTGGCACAGATTGCCCTCTCTGTTTCCCCCTATCCGCACATCTCTTTTTGTGGCTGTTCCCTTCCTTCCAGCCTCACTCACCTTTGGGGCAGGGGCTCCCACCTGGACACTTGGCTTCTTCAGATACCCTCCTATCTGCTGCAAATAGGGTCGCTAATCACTGCCTTCGCATTGACTCGGATGCTGCAGCCTTGCAGGCAGCCACCTGCTCACCACCTAGTCCCACCTGTCATGTTGATGGTCACTGAGTGTGACCTCAGCCAATCCCAGCCCCACAATGTCCCTGTCCCTAGATTAAGGCAGAGCACAAATGAAGGGGCTTGGAGCTTAAATATGTACTTTTATAACCTCTAATTTCAGAAGAACTGCCTAGCTAAATGTTATATTTATGTTTTCAAAATAGAGTAAATCTAACTTTGTATGATTTTTTTCCATTTTATTTTATAAAGAAGTAATACGGTTATATAGTTCAAACCTCAAAAAGTCTGAACTCTTTTTGAATCGTTTTTGGCTGTGCTGGCCTTTGGCTGTGCTTTCTCTAGCTGCAGCGCGTGGAGACTGCTCTCTAGCTGCCGTGTTCGGGCTTCTCTTGTGAAGCAGCAGCTCTAGGGCACACAGGGTTCAGCAGCTGCAATTCTCGGCCTCCAGAGTGCGGGCTCAGTAGTCGTGGTGCACAGGCTTATTTGGCCTGAAGCACGTGGAATCATCCCAGACTAAGGATAGAACCTGTGTCTCCTGCATTGGCAGGCGGATTCTTTACCACTGGACCACCAGGGAAATCTAAGCCTAAACTCTTACACAGCAAAAATTCCTTCTCACTGCCTTATTTCTGCCAGTCTCCATCCTGTGTGGGTAGGCACTGTGTGGATCTTGCTTAACTTGATATCTCTTGGTAGTCTTGTACCAGATTTAAAATCAGTTGACTGCTTCTAAAACAACGATGTACCAGCTAGTTAGCAAAGGTGGCACATTTGCCATTTAGGATCGAAGTACCTGCTCCTCCCCTACCCCTGTGGCTATACATTCTGTACTAAGATCTTTCTCTTTCTCATAGCCTTTGTGGTACTAGGAATCTTTATCTCAGCCATCTTTGTCTACGTGTCTTTGTTTCAATGTCTTAGAGCTCAGAGCAGATTCCATTACTTAAGAGCTTAGTGAATTGCCCCCCAGTTGATCAGATAAGCACTAGAGAAATTCCCTAGAAATCTTCAACAGAGACAGAAAGAGCCAACACAATCCATTTATCACAGTTAGATTATGGCTGATACCCTCAAAATGGAGGAGCCCTTGAAGTCATTTAAACAACTTGAAGAGGGCTCAACGGAGGAGAGAGGGGACAAGAGGGAAGTGTGGGCAGGCAGGCATGCTCAGCCTCAGGCTGGGTGTCCCCAGAAGTCAGGGCTTTCTCTGGACAGAGCTCAGTGGCCCAGGCAGCAGGAGTGATGAGCATTCCTATAGTCATAGAGAGAATTCATCTGGGCAGATAAATCTTTGGAGAGTTCTGGCTGCCCACCTCCTGGGCACTCTCATCTCTGGGTTTCGTTGGAAAGGTGTCTGGCAGCCTGGTCATCATCAGCACCATCTTTGAAACTGCCCATGGTAGTCACCCTTCTATACACGCACACACACTTAGTGCCACCTAATATATTTGTCCCAAATCTTCACTTTTCTAAAGTGCTTTCAATTCACTGACTCAACTGGAGGGATCACCAGCACTGTTTGATAGCCCAGCCCCAAACTAGAACCTCCCATGAGTAAACTTGCTTTATGTTTGACCTGCTACCCTACATATCTCTGGGAATTGCCACCGTGTTTAAAGATGCTCACTGGCGATCACGGAGATAGCTCCAGGTACCACAAGATTCAGAATCACAAGAATGGGGAAGTTCACTGTGGTCTCAGTGGGAAGTACTAACCTTCAGTCATAAACATGTAGAAACTGGCATTCTTATGTGGTGTATATGATTTATGCAGTGATACCACATTAAACATTTAATTAACAAGAAAATGTCACTCCCAAGCCACACCCAGTGCCCCGTGGGATATCACACTTTGCACTGGGGACAAATGAAAACAAGGATTGGCCTTGGGTAAACTGGTGGCAGTTTAGTTGCTCAGTCATATCCGACTCTTTGCGACCCCATGGACTGTAGCCTGCCAGGCTCCTTTGTCCATAGGATTTCCCATGCGAGAGTACTGGATCAGGTTGCCATTTCCTTTTCCAGGGGATCCTCCCAACAGAGGGATTCAACCCTGGTCTCCTGCGCTGCAGGCAGATTCTTTACCAGCTGAGCCACCAGGAAAGCCCAACTACCTGGTCTTTAACTAGGCACTGTGGAGGAAACACACAAAGCCCCTTTCCCCAGGAATATCCTCCAGGATGTCTGTTCTAGCTCATGCCTGCCAGAAAGGTTCTCCAGCCTCTGAGCAGGGATGGCCATCCCAGGGGCTGCTTGGCTGATGGGTGAGGTCCTGCTTAGAAAGGGAGATCTCACACATGTGTCTCAGCTGGGGAGACACCTTCCTTGGAGGTCTGTGGATGGGCCCTGGGGTCTGAGTCACAGAGGGTGGGATTATGGAGCCAAGACTGGGTCTGTGGATAAGGAGGATCAATGAGAACTGCCGAGGAGGAGTGCCTGTGGGTCATCTGAGTAGAGGGCCAGCGACATCCTTATCTGGGGACCATTATCACATTAAATAAGGAGAAGAGATGGGGCCCTGGAAGTGTGGGTGGGTTGAGAAGGGGAGAGGCCAGGATGTCTCTGGACAGGGCACAGCTAGAGCAGTAGTGATGCATTACCTCTTAGGGATGAAGACGTAACTGTTGCGGATGGGGTATTCTAGGTGAAGGGCCAGGGCTAGGTTAGGTCAAGCCTGCTGTGGCAAGCAGGGTACAGGTGTCTGTCCAAAGGATGGTCATCAGCCTTTGCGGTCTAGTTGGTGTTCTCAACCCTGCCCTCAGACAGCCAGAGGTAGGTGGTGAACAAGAGGAAAGGAATGTGGAAGTTCACTGGCACTTTCCAGATCAACACAGGAGCCTTGGGTCAGTGATCAGGTGGATGGGTGGTGTGTGGTCCGAGGTATACTGTTCTTGCTGGGTGGAGTCATGGTGGATGATAGAAGTGGGCAGGGGCTGCTGTGTGTCTGAGCCTGAAGCCCGCTCCTTCCTCCTGACTGAGCACATCTCTTCCTTGTACAGTGATGTCGTAGTCACAGCTTGAAATCGGCCATGGTGGGAGTGCCTACACCATGGAAATGCTCCGTATCAGGGTTTTCTTTTCCAGAGAGCCAACTGTTAAACATTTACCAGCACATCACTCAGGGGTGGGGAAGTAAAGTGTACCTGTCGGCACATGAAAAAGAATGAGTCTAAAGTGAGGGACCTTGACTGCTGAGGAGTTCGGACTTTCTCCTGAGGGCTGATGAAAGTCACTGAGAAGCTGGATAACTCAGTACCTTGCTTGAGAGGGGAGTATTTGAAGTCTGTTTGCCTAGGCTCAAATGCTCGCTCTACCACTTGCTAGCTGTGTGACCTTAGATGGGCCTACTTAACCTCTCTGAGCCTTAGTTTCTTCATCTGTGAAATGGGAGAAATACTGCCTACTTTACAGTTTATCGTGAGATATAGACAAGTTTTGCATAAAGAACACTTAGAGCCTGGCATGCAGCAAACATTCAATAAATGTTAGCTATTATAGATGTGTTTAGATTATTCAATGACAAGGTCATATTTGTCTTTCGGGATGAACACTGCAGTCAAGAGAATAGATTGAAGGGGGAAGGACAGAGGCTGGAAGAACAGGAAAGAGCAAGGGATGGTGGAAGCCTGAACTAGGCTGGAGAGAAGGGAGAACACCGAGGGATCTAGAGGAGGGTTGGAGAGAGCCCAGAATACGGTGCAAGAGGGAAGGAGAAGCGAAGGGAAGGTCATAGCAAGCAGCCATGAGCAGTGATGGCTTGAGAGAGGGGTGGGTCTTGAAGGCGTATCTCTGTGGAGAAGAGGGAGCAGGACCTTCTGAGTAGAAGAAGCCATGTAAGAGAAGAACAGGGGTTTTCCAGGGAGTGTTGGTGTTTTCAATAAACATATGTCATGTGAGTATTTAAATGTTTGATGGATGCAGCTGGAATGAAAAAGGAAGAAAAAGCAGTAGGCTAAAAAAATTTTTAATCCCATTAAGTTTCCTGCATTGCTCCCAGCTCCATATACTGCTTTCCCAGAACCTACAGAAGCCACCTGGTGAGGTCCAGGCATCAGCCCTGACCTGGCCGGGCAGGCAGCCTTCCCAGCCCAGAGCTGCTCCGGGTGGGGTGGGGGCCCTGCAGTGACCCTGACCAGTGCTGCTGTGGAAAGTAGCCAAGCACCAGAGGGTTAAACTCTCCCTCTCTTTCGTGAAGAGGAGAGGGAGACAGAGACCTTTCCTGTTTACACGGTGCTGGGCTTTCGGCGCCTTCCTGCTGTCGCAACGGTTCTCTGTTGGTGGCACAGGCCCTCTAGACCACTGGGGCAGTATTTTACCCTTGCCACACTTGAGCACTGTCGCCAGTCTGGCTAAGTGTGTCACAGGCTGTCTTTGCATCAGTCCACATTCGGTGAGGTCAGCTGGGCGATAGTGATAAGCTGGTGTTATATCCAGTTCTGCATAGGAGTGTAGAGGAGAGGGCTAATGGGGTGCTGGCAGTTACACTGGCTGGGGTATGCAGACCTGGAACCTTCGACAGGTCACCTGCCTCCACCAACCACTTCCCCACTCAGCCTGGAGAAGGGTTGGAGGTGTCAAAGAGCCAGACTTTTCTCACACTCTATCCCCCAACAGCTTCTCCTCAGCGACCAAACACTGTCTGTCCTATCAAATGAGATGGAAAAATAAAGATGCAGCTGGTGGCGTTAGTGGTAAAGAACCCGCCTGCCAATGCAAGCGATGTGAGAGACCTGGGTTCGATCCCTGGGTCAGGAAGATGACTTGGAGGAGGGCACTGCAACCCGCTCCAGTATTCTTGCCTGGAGAACCCTATGGACAAGGAGCCTGGCGGGCTACAGTCCATAGGGTCACAAAGAGTCAGACACGACTGAAGTGACTTAGCATGCAGCAGCAATGAGCCGTCAGGGTAAAAGGATAGCAGAGAACCAAGCTGGACCTGTTAGGTGACTCGGAGAACTCAAGTTCTTTGGAGGGAAAAGATACATGTATGTAAGAAAGGTGAAAAGATAGGCAGACTTCGCTCCTAAGTTTGGTGCGAACATCTCTCAGATACTCCCCTCCTGGGGACCATGACTCTGCCATGCTAAAAATGACATACACCAGCACGCTCAAAGCAGAGTGTTGCTTATCTGTTGCAGTAATCTTTGGGAATCCAGAAAAGTGGCATAGATTTAGACCATCCTAGAACTGACTCCCAATTAGGGGCTTTTCTCAGACAATTTATTCAGCCGTGTCAGACCCACCTGGGCTTAAGGCAGGTCATTTGAACTCTCTCCCCCAAGACAGCAGCCAGTTCACCTTCTGTGGGCCAGGCCTGCCCAGCTGCTTTCAGCCAATGTATGTTCTTTTCCAGCCACTGCTGGGGCTCCTGGGAAGCCCTTCTTCTCTCCTCTGGCCCTGTCTCCTGACAGGTCAGGTCAACTCCCAGAGGTTGACCTGGAGCAGTGGAGACTGGAGGCCCAGCTTCCTCATCCTCTTTCTCTGCCCCCTGGCAGGCAGTGCAGCCGGACTTTCCATCAGCACCAAGGCCCTCATTCTCCCGCTTCCAGGAGAGTTTGTCCGCTGGTGGGGAGAGCTGGGTCCTTCCCCAGAAATTGCCCTCACCCAGAGGGAGCTGCTTTGCCCAAGGCTGTGCCCTCACCCCAGGCGTCCACTGCCTCCAGTGACTGGATGATGCAGAGATACAGACTCTTGGCCTTTGCCTCCATTCAGGACCTCTCTGAAGGGCCGACTCAGCCTCAGAGCCCCTCTGGGGTGGGGTGTTGAGATCTCTGTGCTGATGGTGCATCCTCACATGTGAGCCTTCTCTCCCTCCCTGGCAGTACCGTTCCCAAGCACACTTGCCAGTAATTGCATGTAAATCTCCATCCCAATGTCTGTTCCCCAAGGAAGCCAACCTATTACACTTAGAGACACTGGACAGGAGGGCTGTGGGCCCGAAATCCAGGCAGTGGTCTGCAGGGAGGCTGGGGGGTGGAGAAGCAGGGTGGTGAGGAGGTTGCTGAAGGAATGACCCAGGGAAGAAAGAATCCATGCCAAAGGATGCCTGCCTTGCCCTCTGCAGCCTGTGGGGGACTGTCTGGCCCTGTTGAAGGAAAAAGAGAAGCTGACTCAACACACACTGCGGAATCCTATCTTTCTCCTGGCGGCCTGGGCACATTTACCTCACAAAGACATTACTGCCCTCCATCTGAAGTCAGCTGGGAAATTATGCAGTTAGTCTTAACCACTAGCTAGTTCAACAAGTGAGTAAGATGCCAAAGATTAAGAGGAAAAGATAAGAAGGAAGAGAAGCTGGGGAGCTGTATGGCCTGCTCCTCCTCTGGAGAAGAGGGAGTGGAGGGGTGCTCCCCACTCGGTCTGGCTTCAGGCCCCAGGCCCCATGATGTGCGCTCCTTCAGGCAGATCTCTGGGCTTTCCTCAGTCTGAACACGAGTCATCTGACTAT